>NW_010311356.1:46904-87210 GCF_000700745.2 Antrostomus carolinensis | reverse complement strand
AAGGGCAGCCCCTGCCGAAATAGGTACCTTCACTGTTAGGAATTTCTGCTTTGGTTTGTCGTTGTTGTTATTTGGATTTTTTTTTCATTTGTTTTCTTTTCCTTTCTTTTGGATTTTTTTTTCTCTGTTTGTTTTACTCCTTGCGGCCCCGCGGGGTCACGCGTGGCCTGGGGAGTTGTGCTGGGAGGCAGCTGCACCCTCCTCCTGCCAGATTCCCGAGGTGAGGAAGGCTATCCCTGGAAGAGAAATTTTCATTTCGAAGCAGCCCAAGAACAGCTCTTTAAAAAAATTAAATTAAATTAATAATAATAATAATAATAAAAGCAGAGGGAGAGAGAGCAAGGTTTCTGGTCTCCCTGAAACCTCCCCAACAGTTTCCGAGGCTGGGGCGGTTTAAATCCGAATTGTTTCTGTTCAAGGACGGATATACACGCAGATGGACCGATGGATGCTTTCTTAATACCGACAACGAGCGTCCGTTTCCAGCAGCTCAGATTTAATGCCACCTCTTGGCAAAACGGCCTTTCTCTGCTTATTTTCTATAGTTTCAGGATCTGGGCCCAGGACTTGAGTGGAAGCCATCCTCATTCCTTGATTAACTAAAAAAACCCAAAAAAACCTCAACCCTTTATTTTTTTTTTGTGTGTGTGGATCCAATCCTCGTTCGTGTGTGCTACGTAGGATCTCTGCGGTGCAAACATTTTAGTAGAGCGAAAGGAGATGGGGAAAAAACGATCTGAACTCCTTCGTTCGTAATTATTCCCAGCAATAATCTTTCTCCTTCTTGCCCTGCAACTGAGTTTCACCTTTCCCTTTCTCTTAGTTAAATGCAAAGCAATTTCGGTGGCAAAGGCTGTTGATCGGTCAATAATCCTCTGCTCCCGACAGCGACAGGGAGGACTTAAATCCTTAAATTTGCATCAGACCCAAGAATAAGAGAGAAAAAAATTGGAAACAGGAGTCTCGGTTCTGCTAAAAGGATTTTGAAGCTAGGGGGTGCGGTGGGGGGAGCAGGATTTTTTTTCGCACACTGTTAAATCCTGCTAAATGATTGAATCAGGATTGCAATAAAGTGCGCCAGTTTATGGTGAGCATACCAGCAGGGTTATTAGAAAGCCGAGGAAATCCAGCGAAATAATCACTTTTATAAAGTGAGCTCTGCGGGGTGAAGGAGGGGACAGTGCCGGAGGAGACGGGCGGTGCAGGCACTGTGGCTTTCAGCGAGACAAGAGCGGCGCTGACAGTGACAGATCCCCTGTTACATTGTGCCACTGAACAGAACGAGCCACTTCAGCAGATACAGTTCATTTTTCCTGAGAGTTTTGTAATGGGTTGGAATTAAGTCTAGAATTTCTTTTTTTTTTTTTTTTTTTTTTAATTCCCTTAACCCTCGGTCAGATTTGACAGGATCCCGCTAGCCGAGTTTGACATCCACACGCCAAATCAAATCTCTCTCTGGTTCTACCCTTCAGGCCTTGCTCAGGCAATGCTCCCCTCCTCGCTGGATCCAGTAGGAAACTTGCCAGACTAAAGATCCCAGCACGGCCCTACAGCGTTGGGGGGGGCGGGGGGGGGGCGCGGATCTCCTACGCGGTCCTTGGACTTGGGCCCCCAAAAGGCTGCCTTAGGCTGTGGGAAATTAAAATGTGAATTCGAAAGGTCATTTACATGTGGGTGCTGCGAATGTACTTCGCTTGTTGCTGTTGATGAACCTGAAGTTTAGAAGAGCACACAGGTGAATAAGCGTGCACTCTGGTAAACACACACACACATAAATACAGTATCAACAGACAGACGGAGAGTGGTTGGAATCCAACCTACAGCTATCCAAATCCAAAGCAAAAACCTCCCAGGGAGGGGGAAGAAGGAGCAAAGATGGGAAACAGGTTCAAATGGCTGCAGTGCATCCATAAGAACACACGAGTGGCATCCTCTCCTTGCACACACGCATTCCCTCATCTACCCCACAGTCAGAGCCCGACCCAGCCCTACACGCTGATAAATACGTGGGCAGAGGGACAGCCAGCCAGCAGTGCGTGTCTGCCCACGTGGGAGGGATGCTCTGAGTTATGAGTGTGCCCGGGATGCCCCCACGCATGTATCCGTGGGCATCCACCCCTGCCTGCCTTCCCCTCCCCAGCCTGTGTGCCACACGGTTGTGTAATTTATCACCTCCCCGGTGAGCGGGCACAAGGGTTCGTACGAGCCCAGGTGCAGCCCTGAGCCCACTCGTGGGCGATGGGGAGACTCCGGGGAATACACGTCCCTTCCTTGCTCGGGGTGATGGGACCCGCCGCTCCTTCTGTCCTGTGAGGGGGACAGGCTTTGCCCCGGGGGAATCCCAAGTCAACTGCCAGGAAAGCCAGAGAGGAGCTCCTGAAACATTCATAGGGGAAGGTAGTTTGTAGGCAGCCTCTCCTCCATGGGGGTGAAGGAGAAAGGGCTGCTCCACACGAGCAGATCTACCCAACTTCTGAGCAGCTCTTGTTATTTCCTTCTCTTGCAGTGGGATTGCCTCGCTACCAGCATCACCCCTCCCCGGTGTGTGACAGGAAAGATTTTGTCCTCAATTTTAATGGCATTTCTTCGTTTCACCCTTCCGCTAGTGGATCTTACTACCACCACCACCACCATCAAAGCGTCTGTCAAGACATCAAGCCCTGCGTGATGTGAAGGCAGCACCCCAACAGAGACAATCAGGTGGCATTGAACAGAGCCGAGGTATAGACGGACCCACGCAGATTAAATATAATGTGCACTCCGATAGCATTGATAGTACACGAGTCACTTAGCAAAATTACCTTAAGGAAGCAGCGTTTTCGGTCCCCCTCCATCCCTTGAAGGACACGTACGGGCGATATAATGCTCCAAAGCTCTTCCTAAAAGAAATATGCCTTGTGTGATGTGTTGAGTTAGGTGGGACTTCAGTGTCCTTATGCCCAGTCTGACCACGTTAATCACAAACCGCTTTTCTGTGATCTCCTAAAGAACTCATTTTTGGGAAAGGGAACAATTTGATAGATATTTATAAGAGAAAGTGTCTTTGAATAGGAAAAATAAATCTCCCAGCTCAGCACCTGCGAGGACTCCCCCTTCCGTTGATGTGTTAGCGGGAAATTTACTCCTTTTTTTTTTTTCCTCTCCCCGAATCCCACCAAGGACACTTCCTACGGACTTCAGCACCAACCGATTGGTATTAAAACAGTATTGTTTAGCCCTTTTGCATATAGACTTTAAGAAAAATTCAGATTTTTCCAGTATTGCAGCAATACAACCTTTTGTTTTTTTATTTTTACAAAAGTTGTTTTCTACCACAATATTTTTTAAAAAAATATTTTAATTAAATTTCGTGTATACTCACACACTATTGCTTTAAATGAAGAATATATTTGCACTTATGTATACTTTTTACAGTTTGCCAAAATATTTTGATGTACAAATTTTTTTTCCAATAAAATGTATATGAACGACTATGCACCGGACAAGCACTTCTTTTCCCTCAGCTCCTTCTGAGAAAACTCTTCCACCCCAGCACCCCAGACCGTTAAAGCTGCAACCCCAAATCCTCCAGCCGCTGGAGGTGGTGGAGGGAAGAGAATGGTTGACCCGAGGGTGCCAATACCGTGGTCTCTGGGTTGCATCTCCCACCCTCACCCACTTCCCACCCTGATGTTCCCTGCTGCCGGATAGACTTTGAAATAACCGGGGCCGTGGACACTAAACCAGCAGGGTCCACACTGCCTGCTTGTCTCATCGAGGGCTCCCCCAGGCTCGAAACACCTTGCCTGCTGCTGGGGTGGTGTCCCACCCCGTATTCCCATGTCCCTGTCCTGCCTGTCCACGCACAGAGGGACTCTGACAGGGCTTTGCCAGGTGCGGGGGCAGCTGCACCTCTGCAAGCCGGGATGGCATATTATGGTTTGGGGGGGGGATGAAAAGGATCCACAACAAAAGTGTGGCTTGAGAAGAGTTTTGGGGGAGGCACTGAGAATAGGGTGGGAGGGAAAAAAAAGGAAAAAAAGGAAAAAAAGGAAAAAAAGGAAAAAAAGGAAAAAAGGAAAAAAGGAAAAAAGGAAAAAAAGGAAAAAGGAAAAAAGGAAAAAAGGAAAAAAAGGAAAAAGGAAAAAAAAGAAAAAAGGAAAAAAGGAAAGAAGAAGAAAGAAGAAGAAAGAAAAGAGAAAAAAGAAAAAAGAAAAAAGCCCCCCCAAGTACCCCAGGCAAAACAAGCCCTGTCCCCAAGATGCCACTGTGCCCTGCACCCCACCTGGCTCTCCCCACACCCAAATACTGAAAAGCACAAAAGTTTCAGCAAAATGATATATCTATATGCGTACTTATCTATATAAACGCACGCACACACATAGTCATGTAAAATTATATCTATGTAACTACACATCGAGAGAAAACTCTTCATCTTTCTAAATCCACATTTACGCTCAAACATGCCCTTTTCTTCCCCGAGCTTCTCAGGGCCTGTGATAAATTATAAAGTCAGTTTCGGCGTTTGCTCCGACCACAGTGCTGTGTTTACATTCTTTCCGAGGCAAGCCTGCATGGTCGTAATTTATATCCTAAACACTTGAACGTAACTTGTTTATACAGGAATGACAGGACCTCAAAGAGACAAAAACTGCCGGCGGGCTGCGCGGGCCACCACTGCCCTCCAGTGGCACTGGGACAGCAGTGTCCCGCCTCCCCAGCCTCGTTGCACTCCTGGCATTAACATTTTTATTTTTTACCCCTATCCCCCCCCCCCCCCCCGCTTCTGAATGCCATTATATCCCAGAAAACGTGAGTAATGCTCACACTGGCTGTTCTCCTAAGAAAAGGAAAGGATTTGCTAGAGCATCCTTCAGTTGTGGGCTTCTGCGTTCTCCCGTAATGATTTAAGACTATTCTCTAACACACCAAGGTTCCTTTTTCTCCGTTAAAACTTCCCAAACAAAGGGTGTTTCAGAAGCGGTGCTCTTTAGACATCAGTATGTTTCTGCGTGCTGTCAGTAAAATGAAGCCAGCCTTTTTCTTCTGAATTTAAGGGTGATCAGCAAATTACAGGGAGGAAAACAGTGACTAGATTTTTAAGTTAATTTGACCTGATTTTGTTTTGATATTTGATTTTATTACAGTAGCTTCTACCCTAGGAATTCACTTCTTGTTTAGTCTAAAGAAATCCAGTGGCTGCAGAGCCAGTGAGAATCAAGACCAAGAGCTATGTCACTGACAGGACAAGGTATTTATGTTTTAGCCATATATTTAAAAATTCTTTACATCTTTTTACATTTGTTAACAGTCATTGACCATGCCCAAATACTTCATATTTTGGAAAACAAAATTCTTTGCTTGAGATTCAGCAAATTGAGACTTTTAATCATAGCAGTAGCGATGCAGTACTCACCTCTGAGACTCCTGGAGGCTTTCAACATCAGAGAAAGCTGAAACCTCCTGTGCTAAAATCAGAGAAATCTAGATAAGTATATTTAGTCTGAGCATTGCAAAAGAGCCCAGGCCATATGCGAATTTTAGTGTGTATTTGCTAATCACCCGGTAAGGAAACCTGTAGTTGTTACCCTAAAATGAGCATCAGTTGGTATAAAACATGGGATGGTCTGTTTCTCTGCAGCTTTCTTAGTGCTCTTTTCCATGATAACAGTCTATCAGCTTCCTCTTTATTGTTTGTCTTTCCATTCCCTGCCTGCTGAATGTCACCGGCTACTTTGTCCTCTCTGTGTGGATTGCAAGATGCCTCAGCAATACCTCTTTTTTATTTAACAGCACTTTAGTCCACGTAGCATCCAACAACACTCACCCACCTCCACTGAGTCTGAAAATATGGTCATCACTGACCCTCAGCCTAGGGCTTCAGCCCCTACAACCACTCTGTCATTCCAGGTGAGCACAAAAGAGGATGAGAGAAGAGAGCTTCTAGGTACACTTCTGGTCTGTCCCAATGAAGATCTTGCATATCCAAAAAGCTATGTTAGTTTTTTCCAAACAGATCAGTTGGTCTATTGCATTAGTAATGCGTGTCCCACAAACCTCCCCTTGTTAATGACCTCAGACCGTCACAGCTACAAGAAAGCTACAACTAAATTACAAATAGTTAGTCATCTAGACTGATGGTGCAGCTCACATTTGGTGAGGCGCTGAGGCAAATATATTGAATGTAGACTAATCCAAACATTTCCATTATTAGAGCACATGAGGCAGAGTTTCCGCAGGATGGGAAGAAATCACGCTGGAGTGCCTCAAAGAGTTTGCGTGTGATCCGCTATAATCTTATATATATATTTTCCTCATTCTCTGGTTTCATCACAGTCTTACTGCCTCAGTGGAGGGATTTTGCTTGTGAGGGTGTTTATTTTACACAGAAAAAAACCACTCAACCACTCCAAAGCTGGGATCATTTGAACAATCAATTTGACATTGGCAAAATTAGCCAAATACAGAGATATCTTATGTGGGATGGTGAATTTCTAGTTGGCGGTTGACCAAAGCATGCTTTAAAACAGTCAGTTTATTAATCTCATTAAATCCCCTTGCCCATTATTCTATTAAGACCAACATCAGATGAATATCTTACTGTGTTTTGACTCAGCTGGCAAAGTACTTTTAGCCAACACAATATTTTCAGTTTAGTGTGGGAGTTTTAGCCTGCTTTGGAGGCAAAGAAAAAGACTTTTTGATTAATTTTTTACTCAGTAACAATAAGCCTGATTTTATTGAACTAGAAAGATTTGCTCATAACATATGCATGAGGTAGTATTTAAATAAGCCTGTTCAATAAAATGCTAGGTATGTTGCTTAGGTCTGAGAAAGTAAGGGTGCTGCTTTCAATTATAATTTTAATATGCCTGAGTACATCGAATACTCCTGTTAAAATCAATGAGATTATGCAGACACTTAGGGTTAAAGTGCTTTGCTGAAGAAGGGCGACAGGACTAGAAATAAACACTACAGGTTCCTCCTATATGCTGCAGCTGAGCCCTGTATAAGAACTGGAGTAGAATATACCTGATTCATATACAGGAGGAAAATTAATTCAAAACATACTCCAGCTTTGAATAGAGATGTATTTTACAAAACCTGCTGGCATTAATCTGTATGAAATATTGCCTTAGCTAATAAGAACACCCGGGTTTTATTTATATATTGAGCCATTTGATAGATACAAATGAAGAAAGAGGTAAATAGAAGCCAACATATTTTTGAATAAAAGCCCAGAGGTTCTCTCAGAGTTCAATGATCTTTGTGTCTAGATTATAAAGAATTCAGAGCAGCTTCGTGTGACTTGCCAACTACTGAATAGAGCTCCAAAACATCTGTAATATTAAACAACTTCAAGCCTCCTTTTTATGCTTGTTTTCATCCAACAATGATTTATAGAAATCTATTGCCTTCTTCATTGGTCATTTCTAAAAAGAAATATGCCAGGAGGAGGAGGAGGTTTTAAAATTTGTTAGAACGCCACTACCAAACTGCAGTTGGAATTAGAGGTATTTTAACAGTGGATTTAGATTTATTTAGGAGATTATGGAGAAATGTTAACTGCACTACATCGGTTATTTTAACCATTGCAAAATGAATTTGCAGCGTTTTGAAAAGAACCGTTGGGCTCACAGGTAACTCGATGTTTTTGGGGTAATTCAAAGAGACTGAGCTGCTTTTGAGGAACTGATAAAGGACAGATTTCTTGGTCTAGATCCCCAGTGGTAACATTTTACTTGCAGTAGAGTTGCAGCCCATTAATTCTCACTGTCCAAATATAGGTAGCATTAGTTTAAATTAGAAGTTTTATAACTGATTTAGCTGAGCTACTGAAATCCTTTCTGTACACAATCTTATCTCATTTTCAGAGATCCTCTTTGGATTGGTTTATACCTGTCCTGATTAACATATACCAAACACATTTTACTTGATGAAAAATCTCTCTGTTTTATTTTTGTATCAGTTCAAACTAGTTCAAAATTACTCTGAGAGTGGGTCTCATGCACAGCAGCTTTCTGATCTGATGAAAGGTGTGATTTAGTTCAAACTGCATAACTGGTGTTTATGGACACTCCATCACTGTAATCCCTCGTTTATACATGTAGAGCTGCAAGCTACACTGATACAACCAACTTTAAAGTGATATCAGCTCCCCAAAGCTGATTGAAACTAAGCAGGGCAGCATCAGGCAATCCTTATGTTAAAGGGCTGCAGCTTTCCCTGTGAGACAGCTGAATGTTAGAAACTGGATTTAAAGCATGACCATACTGGAAGCTTCTGGACAATTTTACTTGTGGAATCAAGGCTTTAAAATTTGGCCTTGGGCTTTTTTTTTTCATCTGGAGGTTTCCCTGCCAGAGATTTCTTGACCACTGGTGGCTTTCAGAGCATTTGCTGGTGGCTTAGAGACTGCTATTTGGTCACAGGACAGTGCCTCTCATCCTTTGTGGTAGAGAGAATATGAACAAATAGGAGGGGGAAGATGCAGTGGAGATTAGAGTCAGCAGCATGATTCACTCTTTTAAATAAGGAATAAAATGCTTTCAACATTAAAATTGCTGTAACTCAAAAATGTTTCCAGCCTCTGCCACGTCTCCTTTGGCACACGGTCTCTTAGTGCTGGTAAGGCTAAATGGTCACTTGGCCATTAATGAAGGGAGAGCAGAGAGGACAAGAAGCACCAGAAAAGCCCTGGAGGAAGTGTACTTTGATCTCAGGTGACTTCACATGCAGAACCGCAATAGAGAAGGTGCAGATACTGGGGAGCAAAGTGAACATTATCAAGTTGGCGTAATTATTGATGAAATAATACAAGAACAAGGGTAACTTCTGCAACCATCTTGGGAAACTCCACTATGTAACTATGAAAGGCAGAATGAAGTCCCTTAAAAACAGACATCAAGTTCCACTTTTCATGTCATGCACTAAATCCTGCTTTCACACATGAGAAGTTCCCCTCACTGCAGTGAACCCCTTTTTCCCTTCTGAGGGAGAAATGGAGCCACACTGCAATGATTCACAAGTACCCTCATGCTGATCTGGGAACCGGGACACTTGAATACATTAATATATTGGTTTTGCTTAGTGCAAGACAGCAAGGTGAAGGAAAAAAGCTCAAGATAAGTGACCTCCAGTAAACAAACAGAGGCTTGTCCCAGGACAGCAAAGGAGCAGGGAGTGGGAGGAACCTGGCTTGACTCCTTGATTAAAGTGTCCAAAGTAGTCTGAACAAGGAAAACCAGGGCCCAGGACACAGCCAAGTTACTCAGCAGGAGCAGAGGCTCTGTCAAGAAAGCAGTAGGAGCTGTTTAGGGAAACCTATCTGAGACACAGGCATGTGTGAAGCAGTCCAACCTCACTCAAGATCCCAGCAGTAGGTAGTATAGAGAGCTGGTAGTTTTCCAAATATCTTTTCTTTCTAAAAGCATTATTTCTAAAAAGAAAATCAACCAACAGCCTGGACTTCAGATGAAGTCTCCATCTCTGGAGATATTAAAAACCCACCAGGACGCTTTCCTGTGCAACTTGCTGTAGGGAACCTGCTTCGACAGGGGAGTTGGACTAGATCTCCTGAGGTCCCCTTCTTATCCCTATGACTTTGCAATTCTGTGACTACTTTATCCCTGGATACTTGCAATTGCAGGCTCCCCAGAAGACAGCAAATGCCCAGCCCCACAGACACCCTGGGAAGCGCAGCTGGCACACTCTGTGTTACTGTCACCTCCAGGTAGTGAAGCCATATCTTCTACCCAAGAGAGGAAAAGACCAGAGCTCTGTGCTTGCTGTGCATGCCCTCAGCAAGAGCACACAGCGGACGAAGGTGGAGCTCAGCTGGAGCAGCGATACCTGATGTCAGCATGTTTGTGATGGTAACAGTGGTGAATATCCAAGAAGGTGATGACAACAGCAAGAGGCTAATGTGGCCAACAGAGTGAAGAGTGGTATTCCCCAGCATGCTTTAGCCTTAGACCTCTGGTATTTTCAACTTTCTTTTGCTGTCCCCTCTCACCCTTCCATGTCTGTTGATTACCCCAAAAGATTCCTTCCTCTGCCAAGTGAGTTTTCTTTCAATCCCAGGACACAAACCTTGCTCCCATACTGCTTCAGACAATGGCCTTTGTTACCAAAATCATGAGGGCAAGGAATGACTATGAATGATTCATACATCGCTGTTTCTGTTCTAGTATCATAACACCAGATCTACAGATCTCTGCAAGCCCTTGACATTTCCTCCACATTTTCCCACTGATTTCCTCCTTATTGTTACAGATGAATTGCTCGCACTGCAGCCCTACTATAGGACCAGAGTTTAAAGATAGCCCTCAGTAACAGACATCCACATGCACTCCTTTCCAAATCCAAAGAAGTAGGATTCCTGAAACTTTTTCTTTTACTGTAGCCTGCTGATTCTCTCCCACTATGTTCCCACTCCTTAAAGGAAATACCGAGAACTCTCCAACTCAGTTTCTGAAGGAAGAGGTCATGAGAGCAGACTCATAGTAACTCGGTAGATCAGGCCCACAGGAGGCACAGGGAAGAATAAAAGAAGGACAAACCTGGTATTTAGCCCAGTAGAGATGGGCAAGTTCTTCTACCAGTCAGTACTGTGTTTGATTAGATCCTTCTTGGCCACATCCTTCAGCCTCAGAATGAAATGCTATCAAAAGACCATGCTCTTATTGAGCAGAAGAGCATCTGTAGTAAGCAGCTCACATGTCCAACTCAGGAGTGCCCTGTCTTCCTTTTCAGCCACCACTTCCCATCACCTGGCGGCTGGCTACCTCCCCAGGGATGGCTCTAAGAGAAGTACAGAAGGGCAAAAGACATCTGAGCAGTTTCTACCTGCCCATAGTTGGTTCTGAATCTAAGCACCACCAGGATCTCCAGGCTGTATCCACACTCCAAGAGTGAAAGACAGAAAACAGATGCTCACATGAGACAGACCATCTCATCCAGGGGCGTCTCAGGACATATTTATTAGTCAGGAGCATTCTCCACAGCAAATTATTATTCTCCTTCTGTATGCAAAAGCCTTTGATATTTAGCTACTAGAGGACAAAAATGAGGCAAATACATAGTCTAGAGAAGCTTCAGATATGCCAAAAAGATCCAATCCATGTGCTGGCAAACACAATATTCAGCTTGTTCATTTCCTGTACTCCGTTTAAAATGGCCAGAGCCCTTTCTCACTATTTAGTCCTTTGAATCAGAGTAAAATAAAAACAGAAGAAGAAACATGCAGCTAACAAAAGTCACAAGCTCAGCACTTCAGGAGGGATTTGAGCACAGGGAGAGCAGACAGAGGACCCCCCAGAGCTGGGAAAGTCCCCGCTTATAGCATATGTTCTGCATAGCCTCATCTGTGGAGATTATAATAAGTTCCTCTCTTGCTTGCACAGCTGTCATTCACAAGGTCGGTTCCTTCCACCAGAAAGATGACCTGACACAGCTCTTTCACACCCCTACAGACACAGGTAGCAGGTAGAAGCCTCACCTGCCCCATAAAGTGCACATTCTTTTGTGTTCTTTCAGGTGGACTCATAATATCAAGAAAGTGTAACAAGCTCCTCATCAGTCCAGACTCAAAACCCATGTGGTGCAGGATCCTGTGTATGAAAGGGGATAGAAAATTTGTGGACATAAAGCAGTAAGGGGTCTAACATCCTCTGCTTGCTCATGGTGAAGTGTCTTTGGAGGATGTAATCTATATCCTGAATATCGTTCATTGTTTCAGGCATATCAGTCATTGCACCTAATTTTGCCAGGGTATCCATTTCCCAAGATCCCCACTTAGCAGTCTAAGAACTGCATACCAAATTCAGCATGAATTTCTTTTCCAAGCCCATAGGTGAATGCTGCACCCATTTAAGATACTCTTTTAACCTGTTCAGCCCACTTTACCAGCACCAGATACTTCAGAAGATGCAAGAAATTTTGCAGCAGACAAGTATGAGATAACCTGTATCCTCACCAGCTAGTCTGAGGGTGAAGATTGCACTCAGCTTCAAGCTTAACTCCTGGGCTCTCTGGCATCCTGAGCTGGGGAGTACCAGAGGCTGTTTAGGCGGTATTTAAAATACTAGTTTCTTTCTATCCATTTTGTCTCAGTTTCTTTTAACTTTAGTTCCAAGACAGAAGCTCCTGATTCATCTTAACTAGGTTTTTATTAAATTTTAAGTGGTTTTATCACATCTGCCCTTGTCTCCTTCCTGAGGCAGCTAACCACCACCTGCAGACATTCTGGCCCCTACCATCTTATTGTGATTCTTCTAATCCCCCACCTCACAAGTAAAGCCTGCTTAGACAGTAGACTGCAGTTTTCTACAGCACAGACATCAAAGCTAGTTGTCAAAACTCCTTCTGAAGAAAAAGTAGTGAAAATAGACATCAGAGGAAGAGCGACCTGACCTCTTGGAGATCTCTGTTTTAGGAGAACACGAATCTTAACCTCAGCACGCACTTTTCTCTCCATTGGCTGCAAAAGACGCTCAGGTGCTCTGTAGCTAGATGAGAAGAATCATGGCCAAGATACTAAGTCCTGAACAACAAGTAATAGGCAAGACTGCATTGCTGGCTTATAGTGTGATGCTGTGTAGTCCCCATCGCTCTCCAGGTGCAGCTCACAGCTGCATAGGGAGCAGAAGTTTCTCTTAAGCTGCCTTCAATATGTCCCAAGTCTTTTTCAAGAGCTCATTTCAAATGCTCCCAGTCACAGGAACATTTTGCCTTCCCCTCTAGTACATCCTATTTTGCATGTGCCACCAATTTAGCTCTATCTGCCATCGTATTGCTCCTTTGCCTGCTTTGGCTAAGTCCCACTGACATGCCTCCCCGACTGAAGTACCAGGTTTTGACTTACATAAATAACTTCATTGGTATTTAGACATTTCACTTCCTTACTCTCATTTCCCTTTCCAGGCTGACAACATTTATGTTAAACAATTCCAGACCTTGGCATTCCTCTGCCAACCTTTTTCCAGGGGAAAAAATAATGCCATTTATTCTTGTAGTCAGCTTTTGGTCCGTGGCTTCTCATCATGTGATAGCCTTATTTTCTTTAGCAAACACTTAATTTTACTTATAAAATCACCTTGTCCAATGCACTGGGAAGACTATGTACTTACAAATATCAGTGTTTTTTTATTAAATACACCTGCTAATAATAAGAGCTAACAGTGATCTAGAGAACCTGGTAAGAAGAGGTGAGAATGAGAAAGAAAACCAGCAAATGCAAAGACCCCAAAGAAAATACAAAAAATATTTGGTATGAGATTTGTCACTGTGCCTTTCCTTGCTCTTATTCTCTGTACGGAGCCAGACAAAGGAGGTGGGTAGGAGGAAACATGCAGGAAATGAAATAAGGGTGGTTGTAAGACAGAAATGGTGAGCAACACCCAAGGGACCAGGAAGCAGTTGGTCCTCCTGGCGCTAGGCGGTTTGGTGAGTGAGCTGGTGTGACACCAGCACTGTCTGGACCCAGAGCTGACAGATACTCCTGTCTAACACAGTTTCTGACAGAAGGACAGAGCATGGTGTCCTGCCTCTCCTAGCTCAAGTGCTGAGGTGCCAAGATTATGTGGAACTTGCCCAAAATTTGCAAAAGAATGAAGCTTGAGTCATATTCACGCGTGCGGGCCTTCTTTTGTTATTTTAACCCAGTTATCGGAGCAATGTGTTCCTGTTGTTTTTTAAACCCTATTTTGTTTTGAAAAGGCCAAACTGCATCACTGGACACGTTGTCTGGTTAGAGAGGTCCCAAGAGGGGGGACTTCCAGCTGAGATCCAAGTCAAACCAGCCTGGCAAAATGAGTCATGGGGAGACACAGGGGCTGAAGCCAGGGATCCAGTCCAACAGGGATGGTCCTAGTCTGAATGGATGGAGAGGGCAGGGCAAGGGTGCCCATGGGGAGGAATACAGAGGGCAGCAGGCACATTGGCCATGGAGAGGTCATGCTGACATGGGCAGACAAATACAAGCTCTTCTCATAGCTAGCTCGGTTCTGTGGCATGCCAATGTGACTAAGCCCGTCACAGCTGTGAAGGGGCTTTTCCCTTTTTCACTTGTGGTTCTACAGCCTACAGACCCAAAATCACCTGGGGACCTGGAAAGCATGCTATCCACTTGCTCCGGTGAGGTGACAGCTAAGTGATGCGTCACCGACAATGTGTCTGGAAAGCAGGAAATCCCAGAGAGATGCCTAGAGAAGGAGGGTGGCTTTACAAAAAGTGAGTTGACAAAGAAAAGCTTTTGAGCTATAGGATGGGGAAAGCATATGTGGGGTCAGAGCTGGGAAACAAATTTATCTGCATAAGACGTAGTTAAAAAAGGACAAAAAAAGAGGTGGTTGGAGTCACTCTTATGAGGAAAGAGGGTGGGAAATATGAAGAAAGGAAAGAGTTAAGCAAAAGGCAGGCTAGGACAGAGGGAAGCCAGGGAGGCTGAGAAAGGTGAATAAAAGAATAATGTTGGGAAGGCCTTTCAGAATGAAGAGGGCAGCTAAGATGGCTGACCTGTGGGATGGGAAGTCCTTCCCGTTTGGTACACTACAGGAGGAGAACAGCCATCTGTCCCCAAAATCTCAGTCCAGAAAAGGAAATGCAGAAAAGCATGAAATGAAAAGGCAATAGGGGATGGGAAAAAAAGAGAAATCTACATGAGGATGAAAAATGGTCCTTCTAACCTTTTATTTTCCCCTCTCTAAAATATTTCTAAGCAGCTAAAACGGTTACTACAAGCTTATCAGATCCTGACTGAAGTTCACATGGTTTCTCTGCACAGAGGGAACAGGGGGATCTCCTACCAAAAGCATTTTTAGTTATCAAATGAAAATGAATTTAGCTCACACATGGGTAACACTTGCAGATTCCTTCAAAGGTGAGCTCTAGTTGTCCTAACTATTTCAATATTCCTTTTTCTGTTATACCTGTAGTCTGTCTGCAGAGATAAAGTCACTGAGAAAGAATATAGATTTGTTCCTTCAGAAAAGCCTTGTTTTTGTCTTATCAGTGAAATAAGTACATCCTGTGCACAGAGACTAAAAAAAAAAAATAAAAAAATAGAAGTTCCCTAGGACCTCACTATTAGACTAGACAGCCAGAGTATTATAAAATGGCTTAAGTAAATAAATAACATTGCATTGTCCAAAATGCAATGTTATTGCATTTCTCCTTTCTTGGAAAGTTTTGTAACCAAGCTCTTTATGCAGTGAAGGTAACATTAACATCTTCCTAGTCCTTTAAATTGTAGTCTATTACATTGCCATAAAAAACGTGGAGAAAAGATACTCCAAAATTATTCCAAATAAGGAAAATATGAAGCATAATTTATTACTGCTATAAATTCTCATGTAAATGTCAGCAGCCAGTAGATTCTTGACTTTAAGGATGGCAACTCTCCTAGTAGGAAAGACACAGTGTTTAGTTTGTGGCTGTAAAAATGCTCAGCTGTAGCCTTTGGACAGCCAGGACCCAGAAACTGCCTCCCAGCCACAGAAAGAGTCTCAGACGTGAAAGATTCCCATTAGAACTTAGTGCTACAGAAACCATCAACAGCATGAGAAATGGCACAGGGGGGTGATTGGAGGGGGACACTGTGTGTCATCTCTCAAGGTGAACCTCAGCTTTCATCTCGGAAGCCCAAGACACCTTTGCTACAGGAATTGCATGTCACTTCAGCAAGATAAGCCATCTCTTGGATCAAAAGACTCTTACCTAAAATTGGAAGTTGTTTGTCACTCCTACGGCCTTTGAGATCAAGAATACCTTAAGGCACCCAGTTTGGAGTGGAGGGTGAACTCAACTTGGCTGCTTGGAACAGAGGCACAGGAAGAACAGCAGGGCAAAGGCAAGCAGGGTTTTGAAATAAGAAGACAGTTTCTGCCCTTGAGCTGACTCCTTGTTTTTTTTTCACTTGGTCAGGCCAACCTTTTCCACCTGTGCTTGCTCCAGTCCAGGGGAGAAGCATCCTTGTGCCCATGGCCACTTACATGTCTTTCTCCTTAGCTCTGCTCTGCCCTTACCTCAGCCTGCTCCCTGGCATGCCTGAAGCAGCCTTTGCCTCTGCAGAATGGTAATTCAGATGTAAGGCAAGAGTTCATTTATGTCATAAAGCAACACCAAAGCTGGTCCTCAGAGTCTGCGCCATATTCAGTTGTAATAAAAACTGCCAAAAACCCTACCTTAGCTGACTCATACACACATGTCTATCAAGGAAGGCCATGATATTACAGCATCAAGAGCTGTTCATGGTTTTGCTAAGGCAAATACCTACAGACGTGTCATAGGTAGAAATGCCGTTTACATCTAAAAATAAAAATAGCTTATTTACAGGATGACCACATTCTCAAGGTGAAAAAACCAGAGCATTTATCTAGTGGGAAGAGAGCTGCTGAACATGGCTGGAGCAAGGAACAAGGATGATATTCTTGACATCCATTTCTCATTTCTCATCTCCTTTGCTTCAGGCTCCTTCTCCTTCATCTCTCCACCACATTCTCAGCTAAATGAGAATCCCTTCCCTCATGCCTGCCCTCTGTTCACTCTCCCAGCAAGCCCCATACCTGTTCCCAACACTACAGTTTCCTGGCAGTGGTGGGGAGGGGCAAACAGTGGGGCTGCCCACATGTGCAGCCCACAGCCCTTTCCCAGAGTGATGCTGGTGGTGGCTCTGCCACCCCAGCTGTCCCAGTTCACAGGTTGTGGCTAACCTGTTTTATAGGTGAGTTGGCATCTTTAGAGTAACTGTCTTGGAGATGCTTCCTAGACACTGCATCAGCAAGGCACAATCTTTCCGGGGCTGCTCAGCCAGCACTGGAGAACACAGCCTGACCACACAGTATCATGCAATTGACTTTGAAGCCAAATTCCTTGCTGATTATTCTTTTTTTCCCCAAAGCCGAATGTTTACAAGCAGTAAGTCTGCAACACTCAGTCATTATTGCAGTTCTTGCCCCACACACTGAAAGTTATAGGGAATTTTTTCAGCGGGTACCCTTTCACGTTAATAGGTGCACAAGACCATCAGGCAGAATGGAGCAGGCTGTATTTTTATTTGGTGTAAAGATGCCCAAAACTAAAGTAAAGCTCCAGGGAGGGCTAGGGAAAAGAGGAGACACTGTGAAAGTAGGTGATGTACAGAACACCCTTTGGAAGGTTCTACTCAGGCTTGGATGGGGCTCAGATGACATTTGGCACTCACTGAAAAATGTCTTGTCTGAATCAGCCTATTACTCATGTCAGTGGCTTGCTCATCACGTCAGCCTCAGGCCCTGCTGGGCCCTCAGGGTCATATAGCAGAAGAGTTGCACCCCAGATCTTCCTATTGGAAAACAAATGCAAAGGGACATCTTTAGGGAAGAACTGGTCCCTAAACTCTAGAGGAATGATCAGGTACTTAGGAACAGGTCTTGCCACCATCTTTGCAGGATCAGCCTTCCCACACAATTAAAAGCTTAGTTGTGGTGTCTTAGAAAAGAAAGAAAGATGCTTTGTTTTAATGATTATTCTAATTTCCAACCATCTTATTTTAAACCTAGTCTTCTCAGAAAGTGAGGGGAGCCTGAGTGATGATGTTCAACTTTTTTTCCATTCTTCTCCATTTCCCCTTTCTGCTCCTGTCTAGGGTGGCTCTGCCTGCTTCAGCCTTTCTTTTGATTTTTGAAAACACAGATGTAAGCAGATAATGAGGCCACAGGAGGAGAATCCTTCAGGATGTCTTGTTTGGTTTGGAAATATTTAAATGTCTGCTGCATTTCCTTTGAGTACAAGGCAGGAGTCTGCAAAAGGGCACTGCTCCTTCAGCTACCCACAGTACTGCGAGGGATGAGGGGGTGTGCGTGCATATAAGCATATGTGTGCATGGGATGGTTTCTAATGTTTAAAGCATGGCTTTTTTTCCCTAGGATAATATGAAACATTTCTCTAGGTCACATTTCCCTGGAGGAAAAGATTTTAACTCTAGTAATTCAGGTGAAGATTATTCTTTCTAAATAGCCTGCTAGTTTCATATGGTTACAGCAAATTTATGTTGCAGCAGCAAAGAAAGTTATGACTTTCTAAATAATGATGGTTTGAAGAGTGAGTTTTTGTGGTTTGGAGAGGTTGAAATGTTAGTGACCATTATGGATGATGGTTGGCTGTTTTAGATTAAGGGATCATAATCAAGATGTAAATTTTATTGTTGTATCATATATAAAGCAGTGAATGGCTGTTGGATGAATTACACGATGATTTGGAGAACTGGAGTCAATCAGATTTACTACAAGGGTGGTGCAAAGCAGTTGACCATGAGACCCTATCACAAAAAGAGAAGCATCGCATCCCTCATTTTGTTCCATAAAGTTTAAACTGCACGCTACAGGCTGATCTCGACTTTCCACTGGCAAACACTTCATGGCCTGGCTACCATGGACGGGGCCTGGGAGGAGGTGGAATATAGCTCCGAGTAAAAAGCAAGGATCAGAAGAAGACACTGCATGGCAGTCAAATGTGCACAGAACAAAGGCTTATACCATAGACAAATAAATAATACCTGGGAGCTTTTCATAAGATATGAAAAGTCAGTCACATATTAGACATTTTTTTCCTGGCTTAATCTAAAGATAGCTGAAGTCTACAGAGAATATTAAAAATAAAGATCTGCATACACAAATATTCAAAGAAAGTAGCAGTATTCATGTTAGAAAGAGTTGTGCCATTGCAAAACATGAAAGTTCATTTGTTGGCTTCACTAATCACACACGGACCTTACAGTTCAAATTTAGAATATACCTATCAATACAAAGAGCGATAGATTGAATTTGCAATAAATAAGAAGAAATTACAGTCTGATCAAATAAATCTAATGAACATTAAAATACTCTAACCATGACAAATGATTGAAATTTTGGAGTGATATTTTAGGATTTTCAGAAACAAGATTGTTTCAAAGAAGCATAAATTACAAATACTGTTGCACACTAGCATTGCTTTACCTACGCTATTCCAACGTGTCCATTTAAGTCTCATCTTAACCACGATTTTTTCATGTGTGCATGAAAATAACTGTCTTTTATTTTCTATACCTTTGTAGCTCATTTTTATCATTGCATACTTACATATCAATGGGTTTTGTATCCATAATAAAAACTTCTCAGCTTCCTTGTTTAGCTCACATAAAAATCTTTTCAAAACAAACTAGTGGAGGATGAAAACTTTCCAAATGTTTTAATTTAATTTCTAAGGAGACAATAAATGTGAGGAAGTGTTTTTAACATAACTTATTGTATCAGTGGAGACTGCAGTGTAAAGAGTATTTTTTTTTCTATTCCAGTTCATTGTGCCAACGGTTGAAAGATGCAGCTACCCTGCTGTTAAAAATAGTAGTACTAATAGAAGTTTAAAGTAGGATACCACGAAATGCACTCTACAACCACAAATGCATTCCAGAGTATTGTTTCTAGTAAATATGTGTCCTAGGTTTGTCTTGCAGGCAAGTCAGAGTGGGATAAATTAATCTTCTAAGGATGGACATTAGATGTGAGCACAGTGAACACACATACACATGCAAGCATACACACACAGTCACACACACATATAAAAGTAAATATTTATTAAATGGATGTCTCAGTGTCAGCCCTGCTCTGTATGTTGACATGATCCAAGTCTAGAAGCCACCACTCAAAACAAAACAACCTATGAATACTTGACCTGGAAACAGTGAGAAGTTCTTCTGCAATTCACTGATCTTCTAACATTTAACCCTCACTTCTGACTTCTGGGTGAAAATCTGAGACAGAGCTTGAGTGGTAGAAAGTGAGATATGATATAATTTTCTTTCTCAAATAGATTAACTACCTTAGGAGAGCAGGGCCAGATGAAGTAGGATGTGTTCTGAACAAGTGGAGAAACAACTCAGCACATGCTGCTACCAGAAGGGAAAAAAGAAAGAAAACCTTTGAAATGGCAAAGATTCCTACATTAAAATTATTCCTTTCCAAGTCTGTAATTTCTCAGCTAGGTCAAAACAGAAAATGAATGATTACTGTTACAACTGGCACACACTCTGCACTTTGGCTACATTTAAGATACACAACATTTTCCAGAGAATCATGTCGGATAATTCGTCTTGTGTATTTTAAGCCTTTTTCACATGTCCTGAAAGACACAAGCAATAAAATACCTTAAGGAGTGCAGTGGCTGAAGAAGGGAGGCAGCGTGGGCCCAGTGTCAGGGCACCCGGGTGCTTTCCCTGGCTCTGCTGCCCATCCATCATACAACTCCAGATAGGTTGCTTACACCAATACTCCCCAACTTGGCTGCCTAAAGTTCAAAATCTCTTTGGCAATAGTAATTTCCAGAGTTAATAGTCCTGTTTATCTTCACACAGGAAAAGAAGTAACGGCAGCTAGACACCCAAGTCCAGATTGACAGGCAGAAATAAGCACTGATTTGCAGAACTTAGCTCCCACGAGGTCAGTGTATGGCACTGTACCTGTTTGCAGATTTGTGCTGCCTAACTTGCACAGTTTTAGAGGGTCAGTGTAAGGAGACAGAGTCCTTGAAGGAGTTTCACAGCAGGAACCACACTTAGGTTCTTAGAGGACCCCATGTTTCTCAGTGCCCCAGGTGTCCAGGCTAGTCATCTGCTGTAAGGGGGAGTCACTCCTCCTTGTCCAGGCTTTCTTAGGGAAGACAGATCATGAGAAGGAAATATTGAGGATTAAAGTGGGCTTTCACCTTGTGTTGAATCTGGGTGATCACACACACATACAGAAAATTGAATGGCACTACTGAGTGCCATTCTGTGTCCAGAACAGACACAAACTTGGCTTCTCCAAGGGGGATCCTGTCTCTCCCCACTCCCTCTGTACACAATCTAGGGACACTGGGCTTCCATCTTCGGCACCTACCCAACCTAGGCAAGGCAAATATTTAGTCTCCACGTACCTTAACTATATCCTAAAGGGCACACCAAATAGACCAATTTATTCCTTACCCCAAAGTACATGGTATAGTCTACACATTTATTTGAACTGCATCCCCCCTGACTTCTTCTGTTATATCAAAGAAAACAAAATTCTTTTAGATAGATCCTAATTTATTTTGTATTATTACACTTATAGAAGCAACCACATAAAAATATTACACCATTTGGCCTTCTTATACAAGCATTTTTATGTACTTGCTAAATTTCAAACATAGACTCTAGTCTTAGTAAGTTCAACATCCTTCCACTCTGTCATAAATAAATTACTTTTCTCAAGAGAATTTCTCTTTAAATTCAGGGTCATAAGTATTTAGTTCCTTGGCTCAACTCTAGTTACTGCTATTAGCACAGAAGAGGGAAGAAAATTTTAATTCTACTTTGAGAAACAGAATTGCTTAAAGTGTGGTTCTAGCCAGAAGAATGAATGTAAAAGTTCACATGGCAAATTTAGAACAGTGCTGAAAATCAGTTTCTTGTTCAGGGATTTATGAATCTTTAAGGTCAGAAAGAACCTCCTGACACAGATGGTCAAGTGGCCAATGAGGGGAGATGTTATGTTGGACCTGTTACTTACAAACAGGGAAGAACAGGTCATGGATGTAAAAGTCAGGGGCAGCTCTTGGCTGCAGTGACCACAAGATTATGGAGTTAAGGATCCTGAAAGAAGAGAACAAGGCAAAAAGCACCATCACAACCTTGGACTTCAGGAGAGCAGACTTTGGCATACTCAGGGATCTCTTTGAAAGAAGCCCATAAGAGATGGACCTGGAGAGAGGAGTCCAGAAGAGCTGTTTGATTTTCAAGGATCACCTCCTCCATACTCAAGAATGGCCCAACCCAACAAACCAGGAATCAAGCAAAGGCAGCAGGAAGCCTGCACAGAAACAAGGAGCTCCTGACTAAACACAAATATAAAAAATTAAGTGTAAAAGAGGTGGATGAGAGGTCAGGTAACCCAGGAATAACACAGAGACACGGTTCTAGTGTGCAGGGGTGGGCTTAGGAAAGACAAAGCCCATCTGGAGTTGAATCTGGCATGGTTCATGAAGGTCAACAGCAAGGGCTTCTACAAGTATTTGAGCAGCAAAAGAAAGACTAGGGAAATGTGAGCCCGCTGCTGAGTGGGCGAGGGGACCTGGTGACAAAAACTATGAAAAAGGTCAAGCCACTGAACAACTTCTTTGTCTCAGCCTTTACCAGTATGATTGGCCTTCAAGCAATCCCAGGTCCCCAAAACAGATGGGAAAATCTGCAGTAAGGAAAACTTACCCTTGGTAGAAGAGGATCTGGTTAAGCAATATTTAAGCAAATTGATCCACACAAGTCCACAGGATGCACCCATGAGTGCTGAGGGATCTGGTAGATATCATCTTGATAATCTTTGAAAGGTCATGGCAACTAGGGGAAGTTCTTCTGGACTGGAAAAAAGTGAGTGCCACATCTAGTTTCAAGAAGGGCAATAAAGATGATATGGGGAACTACCAGCTAGTCAGCCTCATCTCGGTCTCTGGGAACATGATGAAGCAAATTATCCTGGAAATAACTTCCAAACACATTAAAGAAGGTGATTGAGAGTATTCAGCATGGATTTATGAAGGGGAAATCATGCTTGACTGACCTGATGGCCTTCTACAACAAAGTGACTAGCTCGATGGATGAGGGGAGAACAGCGGATTTTGTTTATCTTGACTTTAGCAAGGCTTTTGACACTGTCTTCTGTAACATCCTCATTGACAAACTGATGAAGTATGGGCTTGATAAGTGGACAGTGAGATGGAGTGCAAACTTGCTGACTGCCAGGCTCAAAGGGTTGTTAATCAGCAGCACAAAGTTCATCTGGAGTCCAGTGACTAGTGGTGTGCCCCAGGGGTAAATACTGGGTCCAATACCGCTAAACATCTTCATTAATAACCTTGATGATGGGAGACAGAGTGCACCTTCAGCAAGTCTGCAGATGATATAAAGCTGGGAGTGGTGGTTGATGCACCAGGTTTGTGTGATGCCATTCAGAGTGATCTCAACAGGCTGGATAAATGGGACAACAGGACTCTCATGAAGTTCAATAAGGGGCAGTCCTGCATGTGGAAACGAATAACCCCATGCACCAGCACAGGCTAGGTGATGAACAGCAGGAAATCAGCTTTGCAGAAAAGGAACCAGAGGGTCCTGCTGGACCCGCAGTTGCCTATAACCCAGCAATGAACCCACATGGCAAAGGTGGTCAACAGCATCCTGGGTTGCACTAGGAAGAATGTTACTGACAGGTCAAGGAATATGCCTCTTCCCCACTATTCAGCACTGGTGAGACACATGGAGAGCACTGGATCCAGATCTGGGCTTCCCCAGCACCAGAGAGACATGGATATATCAGAATAAGTTCATTAGGGGGCCACAAAGATGATCAAGGGATTGGAGCATCTCTCATATAAGGAGAAGCTAAGAGCCAGAACTGTACATCCTAGAGCAAAGATGACTCAGGGGAATCTCATCAATCTATATAAATACCTGAAGGGAGGTAGTAAGGAAGATGGAGACAGACCCTTAGTGGTGCCCAGTGATGGGACAAGAGGAAATGGGCATAAACTGAAGTACAGGAATTTCCATTTAAACATAAGAAAAAGGCTTTTTTTTTTTTTTTTTTTTTTTTTTTTTTTTGCTGTGAGGGTGGTCAGACACTGCCACAGGCTGCCCAGAGAGATAGTGAAGCCTCCATCATCAGAGATACTCAAAACCGAACAGGATACAGCCCTGAGAAATTTGTTGTAGCTGACCCTGCTTTGAACACAGAGGCTTGGACTAGATGGTCTCCAGAGTTGCCTTCCACCTTCAGCTGTTCTGTGATCCTGTGACCCTTGTAATCATTTTGTCTCACCTCTTGCGCTGCACAGGCCACAGAATTTCATTCATGGCTTCCTCATACACACAAGTCAGAAATGCTAACTGAACAAAGCATCACTTTTAGGCAGGTGCCTGGGCTGGGGTGTAAGATTTAAACCGATGGCAAATTCACTATGCCCTCGATGAAGTTATCTTTCCAGTAATTACCTTTGCTATTAAGAAACCGCCCTTCCTCTTATCTAACCATCACCTTCCACCATTAATAACTAACAGATAATAGTTGAAAATTTCCATGAGCCAAATTAAGCCCCCACTTCTGCTTGTGCAAAACTACTGCATTTACCCAGTTCAGACAAGGTACAGCTGACTTCAACTTTCCAGAAGTTGAGGGGGACATATGACCAAGAACTGGGGACAGCTTGCTCTTCCAGCCTGAGGCAAGTTAAGAAGACAACAGACTGCCATACATGAAAGCCTGCAGAGAGAAATGGATCATCTGAATAAAGAAGGTACTATTTTTAAGATGCTTTTCAAAGTAAAATTATCCTCTCTCTAATAAAATGACTACCCAGAGGTTGGAAAAGGTTGCCTGTTTGAGATGCAGCCCAAGGGTGACTTGCTGAAACCCATCCCTCCCAGTTTCCCCTTGCAAACCCTTCCTCTCTCTCCTTTAATGCCACTGAAAATTTCCTCCACTCAGGTATTACACACCTGGAGCCACTTGCAGAGAGTGAAATGCTAGCTAGACCCTGTGCTCTTAAAGATTAGAAAATAACTGTATAAGTTGTGTAACCTACAAGCCATTTCACCTGCCCTGAGAGCTATATATATATTTTCCCATTAATCAGGAAGGAGGGTATCTCTGCTATTTGGAAGTATGATGTTTCAACATATTTTTGTGACACAAAGGCACACCCTAATCCACTGTTAAAATTATTACAATAGCAGCTCACATTTTCACTTTTAATAGTGCACTTTAAAACCAAGACTTTGTATTTCTAGTACTCTGCCATCCTGGTTTGGTTGGTCTCTTATCTCTACCACAGTACCAATTTTAGCTAATCATCATATTTTTTCTTTAAATAAGCCCACACTAACCAAAGCGGTGAGGGAATGAAGTACATAATTTCTTTTGTAGCCCAATATCTCCATCTTATGGTCATAGCATGTATAAGTGCTAAGCTTTTCAGTATTCATTTTATTGTGATTTTAATGGAGACTTTTGTGTAGCAGGTAAAACAGACTTTAATATTTTATCTGAAGGAGGTAGAGGTTGGGTTTTTTCCCAAAACTTAGTATTTTGAACATGATGCTGCTGAATCTTTTTCTGAGGGAAGGGATAGTGTAAATTATTGATGATTGATACAATCTCAGCCTATGCTTTTCAACACCAGTGCTGCACCTCATAAGATGATAGAAGCTATACGGACAATATCTATCCATCTATGTACCAACAAATCACTGATTTTCAACACTCTGCTTCCCCCCGCCCCTGAATTCCCAAGGGAAAAATAAGTCATGCAATATTAACTGTATATTCTCATTAATGCTTAGAATCAAGGTCACAGGGGACTGGGCAAAGTCAGAAACAGATACATTGCTAAATTCTGTATAGCGAATGGTCTGTATGCTTTACAGCTGTCCCAGATTGGCTGCTCATGATCTGCACAGCCTAGAAACACCCAACTGAGTAGACAACAACAGAGACCTGGAGGCAACGAGCTTGGCAGGAAGCAGCTGCTGGTAGAGAGACATGATAGACAACAGCACTGATTGCTCTCTCAGAAATGCGCTCCAGATGGTGATATGGCATGCTGTGGTTCACTGAGAGCAACTTTGTTTGTACAGGGCTAGAATATCAACTCTTGCCTCCAACTGGAAAAAAAAGGGTATGAATATGCTGAGGCCTCAGGATCAGATGGGAGTAATGAAATCAGACTAGCACACTAGCCAGACTGTGTCCTGGGAGATGTGCACTACACATCAAGCATACCTCTATGAGTGATGCAGTTGATAGTACATCTCTTCTGTCATGCGATATCCCTGTTCTGGCACTGAATGGCAGCACCATTTGATTTCCCGCAGAGGAGAAAAAGACCCCTCAGGGATATTGAGCCCAGCTAGCCTCAAAATATCAACTGAGTTATTTACCCATCCATGCCAGTCTTGGCACAGAGTGGGTCAGAGAATGTGCAAGTAAATTATTCTTTCAGGAATGTAAAAGAAAATCAATTCCTGCCTCAAAGGTTTCCTCTAATCATAGAAGCAGGCAAGCAGCAAACTCTCCTTTGCTTACATTGTCCACTTTGGACTGCTGCCTCTTCACATAATTCTGATCAGCAAAACCTGCTAACCACACAGTATCTCTTCCCAAGACTAAACATTTCCTCACACACTAGAGAAATTAACTCAAAAGTCTATATTTATCAATACCACCTAGCAAAATCTGTAACAACAGCACATTTTGGTGTGGGAGAACTAATAATTCTGACAGATGTGTTAAGCATTTTTTGTCAGTCTTAATGCAGCTTAATGATAATGGCAAATAAAGAGTAGCTTATCCAGCCCATCTACCCACTGCAGGTCTTCTGTTTGGTCAAGTGAGAGTCTGTCACCAAACACACTGCCAGTACTGCCTCTAATAATTTAGGAAGGATGTGATGCTCCCATAATGCTCAGCTGTTGTGTTTTGAAAGAAGGTCTAAATTTTTTCGAAGGTGTTCTAGTTAAGTTTAATCCAAACACGTTGCAAAAGAAGTACTGAGGGAAATTGCATCATAAGGAAGCACACAGATTCCTGCTCTCATACAGTGACCGTATGGGCTCAGGAATAGGAAGGGCTCTGTAAGTGGGATGTAAGACTTGTGCTTGTTTATTTAAAATAGCACCTGACTGCCATACCTGTGCAGTACAAATCACATTCAACTGAAACCTGCCCTATCCCATGTGAGAGACTCCAGAATGATCGGGTCCCATGATCCATAGCATGGGTTGAGGAACCACAGCCAAAAGATGCAAGTGGTGTATGCCTGTTATCAGCAGTGCAGTCTTTCCTCTAAATTGAGACATTGCTACCCGGGCTGTATAAACAGAGTGATGGCAAAGTAAAGGAATGGGAAGTCATTACTTCATACTTTGCTTTGTTCTGTATTTTTCAAGTAAAATTAAATCCCAGCAGTCTCTATGTAGTCCAATATTTACAAAAAATACTGCTTTGGATTTGTCAGCTAGAGTAAACTCATGGCAGGTGCCAGAATTTGCTGCAGAGCAGGTTTGGTTCCCACTGTTCTGAATGCTGGTGGGACCATGCAGCCAGGGCAGCATGGCATCCCAGATGAGACCTCCTCTCTCAAGTCACTCTTCACCACATACCTGTGGTCGACAAAATTTAAACACTGAGTTACTTCTGGTCATGGGACCTAGAGTGCTTCACACTGTGTCTAAAACTACACTCGGCAACAGTCAGGAGCTGAGCTGAACCATTGCGAGACTCCTTAAATTAAAAAAAAAAAAAAAAAAACAAACCTAAAGCCAAAAGCCTCAAACAACTTTAGAATATAGAATAAAGAACAGTGGATAATATAGAATAAAGAACAGAATAGAAATAAAGAACAGTGGATCTAAAAAAAAAAAAAAAAAAAAAAAAAGAGAAAGGCATGAGAGAGGGACAGTTACCGTTACTGCTGTTCTTCCATTGTAACACTGGTAAGTCATAACATGGTACTAAATTCCTAAATCAGCTCACCTCCTTGTATAATCCACACATGCACCACAATCACAAAATAAGTCATAGCTGCTACTACCTACACAATTAAGCAAAATGCTTCTGCTTGTTTTCCAGTACATCAGCCACTGAAAGCAGGCAGTGGCCATTTACCACTGTGAGGAAAGCTGAAGCATTAACTCTCTTTTGACAAGGTACATGCTTTGAATCAAGACACCAACCACCTTCCTTTGGTTGCATCAGTATAAATAGGTAGCTGAACTTCCCAATAGATGGTGATGATCATCAACCCTTTCTTAAATTAAATGTGATTTTCTCAATTCAGTGTCCAGAAGTCTCATCTGGATCCCATAACAAACAGTCTTGCATTTTCCCTGTGAGGTCAGGAAAGATTTTGCAGAGTTTGTAAATGGTGAACAACATAGGCATACTGCACTGCAAGACAAAGCCCAGGAGAGTGAGTTTTAAGCTTGCAGAGGGATAATGTCTGCATTTAATCACTGCACTTTTCCTTCTGAGACCAATTAAAATCGGAAAGTTTATGAACAACTTTCCTGAAGGGTCCTTAAATAGAGGTCTTTTCCAGTTTCTTGTGGTTCTTTATTCTTGGTATGCCAACAGTGTCCCCTCAAAAACTTCTCAGTTTAAAGGGGATTAAGAATGCTGCTTCCTGGA
This sequence comes from Antrostomus carolinensis, assembly GCF_000700745.2. NCBI lineage: Eukaryota > Metazoa > Chordata > Aves > Caprimulgiformes > Caprimulgidae > Antrostomus > Antrostomus carolinensis. Next base: position 59,023 of record NW_010311356.1, on the reverse strand, counting down.
AACAGTGGACTATAAAATATCACCGTGGAGATAACAGAACTATGGAACTGCCGTATCTACTAGTACTTGCATTGTCACAGTTAAATCCTTTCCCAGCTCATCAACAGATAAAAGTTGCAGCCTGTGAGTCTTTAATACACTTTGCATATCTTTTCACATTGCCAGGACAACACTGTCATGGCAGATACATTGTCCACAGTAAAAATGCGTGTGTGATCAACAATTTGTCCATAGGATACTCCAGTGAAGTTATCTCAGGAAACAACAACAACGAAAACCCAAACCAACCAAAAAAACCCCACCTGTTCCAGCATTGGTGGTTGCAGGATTCTGACAGATGCTGCTTTGCTCAAGAGTCAAGATGCGTTTGAGTCCTGCTTGTGATTTCAGACTTTTAACCTCATATAACATTGAACTTTTTGAACATTTCACTGCTGTTACTAACTTTGTCTTGCAATAGTGAAAAATGTAAATAAATAAAATAGAAAAGGTCCATTTTAAAGTAGGTGTGCAACAAGATTCCAAACACTCACAAATCCTTGTAACTGTAGAGAAGATATACAACTTCTATTCTACTGAATAAATAAGGAACTAGGGAAAGTGCAATAGAATTGTTGAGACAACTTTCTTTAAACAGGTCTTACAGACCCAGTAAAACATACTAGTGGAATGAGATTAAAACTGCTCCTTTGTCTCACAGTGCATTTTGGAGAATAATATGAGTGCATAACACTTAAAGAAAATGTGAAGGATGCAAAACAAAAGTAAATCTAAGAAGCATATCCATGTTTGAGGAGCAATCTCCATCCCACCTGTGAATGCGAGAAGGCATGGCCTTAACAACTGCAGAAGCAGTATTTACATAAAAGCCTTTCACCAGGGAAAAGCAACGTCCCCAAGGGTGACTGTGACTTGAAGGCTGGAAAGTGGGCAAAAAGGCACAAAAAGTGCTTGACATTGGGAGACTTAAAGCAAGCAAGCAGTAAAGAAACACAAATCGCTCAGGAGGTATACAAAGGATTTTTCAGGAATATCATTAAATGTAGATTTTGAGGTTCTTTAATGGGACCTAAAGCAACTGGCATTCCATTTCCACGCACCTTGTGTGTGTTTTGCATTAAGAATTAATCATGATCCTTGAATATTTAGGCACAAAGAATTCATGTGTTTTCTGACACACGTGTTGATATTGGATTTATAGTTAAGATATTCTAAAGATTAAGTGCTCGCCTTAGTGTTAGCAATTTAGAAGGCACACAGCTATTTCCTCTCATCTAAATATGTGATGATGCAACAGCCAAAATAAATACCCACAAACACAGTCAGGTTGAAGTGCACATAATATCAATGGGACACAGCTCTAATATAACTAAAATACTGCTTATAAGGATTTGACTGGATTAGAGAGAAGAATAAACTGTAAGAGTAACTCCAACATACACTCATAATCCATTGTGTAGGAAAAGGGATAACTGCAATTTAATTTGAGGAATTTTGCTAAGAGATGTCTTTAAATTAGAATTATTAAATAAAAGCAATATAATTACACTCATAAAAATAAAGTTATCCAAAAAAGCATTACTATTACTGAGTTATTAGAGCTAACCATATTTATAAAGCACTGAAATTTTGCCTGCTGCCCTTGGAGAAACACAATACCAAGAAAAAAATCAGAAGCTATGCCTTGGCCCAATGACCCAGCTTGGACCATGTGGGGCTTCTTCCACATGAGGAAAATACCTGCTCGGCACAGGACCTCTAGAATGGGAAGAATTCACACTCTAAGTTTTTCTGCCATGGACTGCAACTGGCATGTCTGGAAGAGAAGTAGGGAGGATGGAAAGAGATTATGGCATCTGGGGTGATGGCCCATGTGGTGCAAAACCTCAGTGACTCAGCCATAGCCACTCTTCCCACGCAAGACCACAACATTAGGGAAGCGCAAAGCCATCAAGCCATTTTTCACAGAATCATCAATGTTGAAAAAGACCTCTAAGATCATCCAGTCCAATCATCAACTGATTGCCACCATGCTCATTAACCATATTCCCAAATGCTACATCTACATGTTTCTTGAATTTCTCCCAGGGATGGTGACTCCACCACTTCCCTGGGCAGCCTGTTCCAATGTCTGATCACTCTTTTGGAGAATAAATTTTTCCTAATATCCAACCTGAACCTCCCCTGGTGCAAATTCCTCCCTTGCTTCTTAAAGTCTTAAGAGATGTTTATGGCGCACGTGAAAATCAGCACCACAGAACTTGGTATTGCAGCAAGAGGGGTAGCAGTGGCTATACCAATTGTGAAAGCAATGGTTGTACTGGTTTTGTACTGGCTTCATGCCATCAAATAAAGTGTAATTGCTCCTCACCAACCCCAGAGAGCAACTTTCAAAGGTTGCATTTTGTAGAATAGGTGGGCTTTCAAGAAGTGATTTGGAGAAGGAAATGGAGGGCACTGACACACATTAATCAGAAGGCAGCATGGAAAGGGGCCCCAAGGCAGGAGTGGGGAAAGTAGACAAAAGGAACAGTCACAGCAGATCACCAAGGGCAGGAAAGAACGCAGCAGAAATAAAAGCACTATTTTAGGTAGGGTATGAAATGTGAAGGGCTTAAGGAGTTCAAACACCTCTGAAGGGAAAAGAAGAGTTGAAGACAGCACATAGACACAGAGCCAAGGAGACAGGAAATGAATGGTATGAGGTGGCAAGCTTGACAGAGGGTTTTGGAAGAGACCAAGGGACTGGGAACAAAATGGGCTGAGCCCAAAGACTGAGATGTGATAACTGAAACAAGAAATGACCACAGAAAGGCTTCAAGTATTGGCAGAGGGAACAGTAGGAGACTTGCTGTTGGAGGACTAGGGCTAAAGCAAACACAATTTAGAACAGTCCAGGAGGAAGTGGCAGGAGAAAGTTCCCACTGAATAATGCCATTTGGAAATGTTACTACTCCCTTTAAAGGAAAGGAAAAATAAGGAAATGGGAATGTTAGGGATAAAATAGAGACAAGAAAATCATTCAAGATTGAAAGAGCTCAAATCAAGTGCAGAAAGAGACAGGAGAAGAGAAGAAAAAATATACATATGCATGGAAAAAGACTTAGAAAAGAGAATGACCTTTTGAGTAGCAGGAATAGAGTTACTGGAGAAAGTTTATGGGATGTGTAAGGTTCTTGCCTCCTCTCTACCACTAGATGCAGCCCATGCTCTTTGCACGGGCACGAGGTGGCTGCATGGTTGCACACAGATGTCCATTCCTTTCCCACTCCTCTTGATGTGGTGGCTGTGCCCAGCTCCACTTAGGAGATGAGCTGTGGCAGAGGCTGTGCGTCCTAAATATTCACCAAGGTTAACCAAGCATGCTGATAAGCACTGAAAAAAACAACAAAAAAATCCCAAACAAACAAACAAAAAGAGCAAGCCAAAATGGATTCCAACACAGCCACTCAGTTGGCTGGAAACTCTAGGGCAGGTCTTCAGCTCTTATAAGCTGGCAAAGCTCCACAGATACTGCTGAAGATGCTTTGACTTACAGCAGTGTTGAGGAGCTGCCCCTGTGTTTCCATCATTTGCAGGAAAAGTGCGTGCATTTCTTTTCTGTGAACAGACTCTGAGCTCAGTCTGTCACTGAGAAGCAAACTAAGCACTGTGTTAACAAAAGAAACCCTCCACCAGCAATTCAATAATGTAAAAATCCATATATTTTCTTTTCACGTCTTTAAAATAACTACTGGATACAAGACACTTCAAATCCTGCTGTATCTCCCTTCAACCCCATTTGCACTTTCCCTCCCAGCCATAGATGAGGTCTTAACAGTCACTGTGCTTTATTTTCACTTTTCTCTTTTCTGATTTGAAGTGTATGTTTTCAGAAACAACCTTTTTGGCATCCTCCTATAGTCAAGTTTAACGGCTTGTTTACATTTTCATTTAAAATGTTTCTCTATCTTAAATGAATGAGACAAATACCTCTCTTGTACAATGGCTTTCATTTTATAGTGGTTGCGTGTCACTTTATATCAGTGGAAATGCAGATGTGCTCTTTCTTCAGAAGTTTGAAACTAAATAGCTGGTGCACATCTGTTTAAATTTAATTTGAAACTGCAGGTTCCAAACCAAAAGTAAAATGGAAAAAATAAACCATCTTTTTGTGTTTGTTAAAGCAAGTAGAATAGCAAAATTCTCTTCTATTTCTCATTTCCTTATGTAACTATTAAATCCCCCAAACTTTCATTAAAGTCTTTCTGAAATCTGTTACTTTCATTCCAGTATTTCAGTTTCTTTTGTCTTTCTCTCTATGGCTCCTTAAGTCTCTGTTATACCATATATTCTTTTCCCAGTGCATATTATATTAATCTGTAAAATGTAATCTCTCCTTCCTCTAAAAAAACAAACAAATAAACAAAAAACCCAAAAGGTTTTGCACTTTAAAAGTAAAAATCCAGCCTAGTAAACAGCAAAGCTCATTTTCCAAATTGGTGACTTAGAAGCAGCCCAATAACGTTACAGCTAGTCCCTGCTGTGATTGGGAGCTCCACTGGGTTTTGGAACAATAGGAAGACAAGATACCTTCTCAAGCCCTTGCAAAAGCCACCTACATGACCAGAAGCAGCACAGTTGTGGACGCAGGCTCCAGGGAGCCCCAGGAAAGTGGGAGGAAGAAGTGCATAGGTGAAGCCTAAATTCCCGTCCTTCACCAAGTCTGCTGAGACAAAAAAGGCATGCAGCAGTATCTTCTTCCCCTGGAGCAGCAGTGGGTCAAAAGCCCATCTGCTGTACCCACAGCAGATGTTTCCTTCTGCTCCTTCTCCCTTGCTAAGTCAGGATAAATGAGCAACCTCAAACATGATTAGGAACACTAATCAGCAACCAGAAATACCCCTTGATTCAGTGGTTGGCTTAGGAGACAAAGCAACCCCAGGCTTTTTCTAGCACAGCACCTTCCAGCTGAGTTTCGGAGGCACTGGTTTCCCAGGCTAAGGCTGCTCAGCTTTGTGTGAATAAGAACAACCAAGTCTCAGACAGCCTAAATATCCTCCTAAAGAAACGAACACCCTACAGGGACAGGCTGAACAAAGCTTTCATGACCCCTTTCTAACAAAACCAGCCTCTTACTCAGATTTTGGCAGGAGAGAGAGAAAGGAGGGATCCTTCTGAGACACACTCAGTGGGAGGGCTTCGGTGGGGGAACATCAGAAGGACCCACCAGATGGACACTTGGACTACATCTAAAGCTTTCTCACATTTCTTTTCCTTCCTCCCCACCCTCCTACTCCCCCCCACCCCATGCACTTGGTTTACCTCTTCCCTACTCATCTACAAAGTGCCTGTTCAAAGGGCCGGGGTAGTGATGGATGCCCTCACGTGCACGCAGGAGCACAGTGACTGACGCTCTGCACGTGCCGGCTGCTGCAGGAAGGTCCTTTGAGTACCTGACCGGGCTACAAGGCACACTGGTGGGCACAGTGTGCAGTGGGGAAGTCTTTCTCCTCCAGCCTGGGTCCATGCCATCTGTGAAGGGCAGCCCTTTAGACCAGGCTCATCTAAATCTCCTATAGCCAAGCCTTCTTCAAAGCCTCTTCAAGCACAACCCAGGTGGAATGAGACCCTGCACAAATGTGGTCCTACCAACAGGTAAGACATTGTATAGGCAAGACACAGAGCATACTGCTCGTACAGACCTCCCAATGCCACCCTTTTAATGCAGTGAAGATAGTGGAGGGGAAAGAGAAAGGAGGATTGAAAGAAAGACTCTGCACTGATTGAAGTGGGATTTGGAGCTGATTTAATGAGGAAAATTATTCCCAGCTCTGAAATTGCTATGGTTTCTTCTTTGATTGAATGTTAGTATTCTTTTAAGCTTTCAAATGAACAAATATAATTACAATATGTATTTGATAGCAAATATTTCTAATTCTTTTCCATGTAATTTACCTCATTAATCTTTATTCTCTCACAGATTAAATAATGATTTGACTCTTCCTCACATTGAGGATATTAGTTTGCTAACAGGCCAAAAACCATCAGTTCACCATTTTGAGCAGACCCCATTTTCTTCAAGTTCTTGGCAAGAAAAAAACCTCTTGCTTTAAAAGACAGCAAAGTGTCCTGTCTTGTCTTGCTATTCCATTGGGAACAAATTATTCTTTTATGTATGCTTTGATGTTGAAATAAAAGGGGTTTAGAGTACTATTTCACTGTACTGGTTATAAAAATGCTGTAATTTCCTTGTTATTTGTCTTATTGGAAGTAAGTCAGCGACAAAAGTACAAATATCATATACACAGAAACTTCCTAAACACCCCTTTTATCCACAGTGCTCTGTTTTCTTGAAGGGCTTCAAATCTATTGTCTGTGAATGAAACTCCATCGTTATTGTCTGCAGGTTGTTATTCTCACTCCAAGTCTGAGAACAGATATACTCATTAACCTGGTCACTACCCAACAAATCACATCCTCACTCAGACACAGATTTAACAGGAGAGCCTGAATATGGTGCGGAGCCCATGTTTCCAGTCACGTGTTGCACAACTAGCTGTACAAGGCTTCAGTATTTAGCCTTGCCAATGCTCATAGTTTTAGATAGCACCTTGATTCAGAGATACTAAGGTCTTACTTGTGCTCCGGTGGCAGATATGCAGCAGAGGTCAGCGGATACACATGTGAACATTTACAAGTTGTGGTGGTTTCACTTGGCTAGCAGCCAAACACAGCCACTTGCTCACTCCCACCTCCCCAGAGGACAGGGGAGAGAATTGGGAGGCAAGGGTAAGGAACCTCATAGGATGAGATAAGAACAATTTAGTAATTGAAATAAAATAAAAGTTAAAATAATAATGATAATAATAAAAGCAATAAACTATGCAAATAAGTGCTACACAGTGCAATTGCTTATCATCCAACAACTAAGTCCGGCCTATTCTCAGACTTCAGATAACAATCCTGGAGGAGGGACAATCCTGAAACTGCAATCCTGGAAAAGCGAGAGCCCAAGCAAAAGTCAGAGAGAGCAAGACAGGAAGAGACCCTTAGTAATATACCAAATGTGATGTTATATGATATGGAATATCCTATTAGCATATCCAAATGCCAGTCTAGCTTATTAACTTAGATATTCCTCACCACTCCTAGACCTTGCACTTGTAGACTAACAAAACACAAAGTCCTTCAACTTCCAGCAACAAAATGAAAATATTGGTATGTTATAAATGTTTTTCTGATTACAAACCCCATGCTGAAACCAAAATACAGCACTATTCTAGCTACTAAAGTGAAACCGAGCTCTGTCTCAGCTAAAAAGCAGGACACAAGTTTTGCATTAGATCCCACCTGGATGAAACCTGCACACAGCATAAATTCAGCCCACCATGTGTATCTTGAGTCATGAATGAAGCTCATGCCAAGAAAATTGCAGGCTATTAAAACCACCTTTTATGCAAAATTCAAAACATCATGTCTTACGATTCACTTGCACTCATACAACTGCATTGACTCCAACAAAGCTTCTCCTCACTTAGTCCAGCAGAAGCAAGAGAAGGATCAGGCCTTTACTTTTAATCTTTGTTAACAGAGTTGTACAGAGATGTGTTCAGACCTGACTTTAGAAAAACCCAGTGCAACAGAAGGCATATTATTCAATTACCTCTATGACACCATTCCCAGAACGTGTTAGCACTTCCACTGCCAAAAGTCATCTTGTCTCCCCACTAAGCCATAAACTACATGATATTATATGAAGCAAGGCAATCAGACTGCTAATTCTTAAATAGATCTTAATGAAAGGCAACAAAAAGTCAGTGTCAGAAAGAACAATAGGTACTAAAGGAAGAAGAAGATACACCTTTTAATTAACTTTTGCTCACAACCACAAAGAACTCCGCTGCTATAGTCTGCTGCTATTTATAGCTAATGGGATAACTCCTCAGACATTCATTAGACACCACAATACATTTTTACTGTTGACATTACAAGTCAGTAAATGTTGGATAAGACACAGTGAAATCTCCTCTATATTATGGTTAAAGATGATCATGGGCATAAAACAGTTATTGAAAAACAATGACTACCTTAAAACATGGAAACAGGCCCGCACACGCTGCTGCAAGACCAAACTGAGAAATTCAAGCAATTCTTTTGCTTTGTTTTATGGTTAAACTTGTTTCAGAATCATTTTAGAATTAACTGAAATAATCAATTAAGATTATCTCACATTCAGCTCCACAGAAGGGACAGAAAGATAAGAATCCATAGAGGAGTAGTAGAGGAGGTAGAGCTACAGATTAGAAATATCTCTGAATACTTTGCCCCGTTTTACTCTTGGAAATCACGCTGAAAAGAAAACCTATAGGCAATTACATAGTACAGGCTATAGGGGGCTGTCAAGAAACACACAGCATCAGCTAGGGTAGAGAGTTTTACTCTAATCTGCATTTGTGATCAGTAGACACAAGATCAGTGTACCAAGGAGGAAAGATATTTTATTCTTGGCTTTTCAAGTAATTCTGGATGAAAGACCAAATAATAAAAGCTTAGCTATATAACAAGTAACTCTGTATTTTACAGGTCTTTAAAAAACGCTTCATAATGTTTAACTAGTAACCTAAGCTCGGTCTGGATATTTTGAGTACAAGGCAGAAAACCTTTCCAGAGCCAATTCTGAACACAAGAACCTGAAATACAAAAGAACTCCAACAAATTTCAGATTGAGAACAATGTTGCATTGTCAGGGCCTAGATTTAATAGGTGTGTTTAGTATCCAGTATCCCAATATCTACATGTCTCTTGGCTTCCTGAGAGGTTGGGCTGCATCTGAGGCACGTAGAGACTTCCAAGTTTGTGGTAGAGCAGAAAAGTTCTGGATTTCCAAGTGTTTCAGCTCACTTAACAATACTGCCTCTTCTAGCTCATGCAGGTCTTCTCTCCCTTGGGAGGGATCTTCAAATCTGAGAGCAAGAACAAATTGCCTGGTCTCTGGACTTCAGGTTGGCTTTGCCTCAGCCTTGCCCTCTGCTTTCTCCATTTCCCACTTACAAAGGACAGCATCATACTCTTACAGGCAGCTACCATCATACCAATCAAAAGGTACACATTTGTACCTGGTAACGTGTAGTGTCTGATAAGTTACAGTATGGGATGGAGCTGGGGCAGCCTGTCTTCAATATGGTCCTCTCTCTTTTGTGGATTTTTATCTCAGTTGACTGTTTTATGTATCATAAATGTCTCAGACCTATCTTTTACATAGCATTAATACAGAAATAAATGTTCCCTTGAAGTGCTTGAGGTATCTTCCAATAGCTCTTCAGGCACTGCTAACTTTTTCCAGAACTTGTACAAGTTTACAGGTTGGGAAAAGCAGGGCAGGATCTGCAGGCAGCATGAAGTGAAGTAGCTTCCAGCAAAGTGAGGATCAGGCCCAGGAAAGTAGTGCATTTCCTCTGGAAAGGAAAGCCCCCCACCTCTTTTGCTATAAATATACCTGACTTGTATGCTTTGTTTTGAGCCCAGTTTCCTAAGGAAACAAGGTCTATGCAGTCCCGCTGTGTCTGTCTGTCTGTTTCTGTTCCCCACTCCTAACTCTCATGAGTCGTCTTGACCAGATTTGACAGTGGGGGTCACGTTCTCCAGTACATTAAGCTTTTTTTTACAATTTGGTGACCAAGAGGAGAAGCGTGTTTGTTGTTCTTTATGTCTCCCCTAAGAGAAAAGCTTTATCATATGTTTTTTTCTGTCTGAGACAGGGAATCCAGAGGGGAAGAGACCTTCTGAGACAGGTTAGCAGGAAACCAGGTTGTGTTAGTTCCTCTGCTCTGGGAACTACTTGTTTAGTTTAATCTCCACAGGAAGTGTCCAGCATGGCAGATACCATGCAGGTGGTGCCCCATAATACATTTTTGAAGTTGGACTTTTGAGTTTACAAAAGTTACAGCTCTTTTTAGAGATCTGAGAGGGTACTGTGTTAGTCTTTGAAGGCTGAAGAAATTCTGACGCTTCTCCCTCACTCATCTCCCTGTCTTTGTGATGTCTTTATCTTCTTGGAGAAAGAAGACTTTGGGGTGCACTGAGGAAGCTCCCTTTCCCAGGTCCCCACCTGCCGGCACAAACCAGGCTTGACTCCCACAGCCTTGCAGATCAGGCAGTCATTTGCACTTCTGCAGATTCAGTGGATGGCAGGGGTCCAGTCATGGTAGTGATTTGTATTCACCTGCTCAAGTCCATTCAACACAAATTAGAGGAAAATCAAACCTTAAGGATCCAATAAGAGAGCATTTTATTGACACTCTGAAAAATGCACATAGCATGAGACAGAAAGTCTACTCTCCAGAGAGTCCTATTTGTGTTACAACCCTCTATTAATCATAGCAATAGTATCCTCCTGTGACGTTTATGCATAAAATCATCACTTTTTTTGTGTGTGTGTAATGATGCTGCTTTATCTACTGCCTCTGTAGCAACATATAAGAAGCACAAAATCTGTGCTTGAAGAATGAAACATATATTAACAAGGAAAAAAAACCCCTAATTTAATTCAGAATTGCATTACAGGTTCCATACAGGAACTTATTTCCTCTTCTTTATTTAAAAAAACATATCATGTAGACATATCTATTTTAAGGCAGACATGATTATTCATTGCAAAAATGACAGCTATTTTTATGTAAAGCAGAAACTAATGAAATAAGAAAGTGTATTGAGAGATTTTTCGCTACACATTTTTGGATTCCAAGCATGGTGTTCACATGGCAGCTGCTTTGCTGGATACTGCCTCACTGATGGTTTGTGGCATTGATTTATTGACATGCTCAAACCAGAAATTAAGGCAACCTCAAGGGAGGATATCAACTGACCTGTAAATTGGAACATGTGTTTTGGGTTTTTGTTGTGCCTTTTTTTTTTTTTTAACAAGACTTCTGCCACTGACTTCAACATTTTCCATTTAACACAAAAAAATTCTTCCACATCTCAGATGTATTCAGACTGTAACAATAAATTAGGACAATGGACTCATGCTGACTTCTGCCAACGGAAGGTCTAGCTCCTGTCAATAAATTATTTTTTCCTACACAACATTAGAAAGAAGAGTTATCTTTTTTTTCTCCCCACCAACTTTTTCCAAAGTCAAGATTAAGATTAAGTAATGAACTATGAGGTCGGTGAATACTGAATTCTAGCCAGGGTATAGCAAGGTGGTGAAAGAGCATTCTCACAAAGCCGTCTGCCACATCTGCTAACATCCAACAACAAAAGAGACTCCCTAAATTCCCTGTCTTGAGTTACCCCTACACCAGATTTCTACCCATCAGTCAAATTTTATCTGAGTCATTTACATGCCCACTCTGACAGGAGCGTGGGAGCAGTGAACAAAGGGCAGCCATCCACTGGGAACCTGGCCAGAGCGAAGACTGACAGGCCACACTGGGCCAGGATGATTAGATACTACATTTTCGTATCCAAATTTTGTAACCAAGGATGCTGCCTGTCTCTACGCTGGCAGACTTCCTCCCATGACAGAGCCTGATACTGCAGGGAAAGAAAATTATGATGATAATTCTGTCATCCGGGCTACTTATGAAGCATCTGCTAGGCATTTTTGAAGCAATAACCATGTTTATGGAGCAGGGGGAAGCCCTAAGCCGGGAGAAAGTTCAGGGGAATAGTCCACATTTAGGAGCATAGTTTCCAGCGGATGTCAGTGCCTGGCCACCATAGTCCAGCCAGCCTTCAGCCAGTGCCTGCAGGAGGTTTCACTGTGCGACCATCCCAAATACCAGCACTGGCTGGCTGTCCTTCTCCAGCTCCCTCCCACCACTGACACATTGTCCTTGTATCAGGAACCTTCACACCCGTGCCTGCACCATGGCTTTTGGCTTGCGCTGGATGCTGGTAGCTCATCAGCAACATGGTGACTGGCATGAGGTGCCTGGGGTCTAGCCGAGAAGGACACATGTTCAATGACAAAACACAGCGTTGCAGCAGTCATCATCCCAGGAAAGTGCTTCACAGTACCCACACTCCAGTTTTTATCCTTGCCATCTGGCCTCATCAGCTGGGTCATTTCCTGTGCACTCATATCCACAGGAGAAAACCACCTTTTAGTTTCATTTTTCCTTTCTAATAGA
>NW_010311356.1:39684-46881 GCF_000700745.2 Antrostomus carolinensis | reverse complement strand
CTACAATTTTTTACTAAACCATTTGCACACATTGGTACGCTGCCTGACTACTCTCAATTACCTTAATCCGATTTTCAATCTCCGTAACACATGACTATATTAGCAAGAGTTATTTTACAGAAAGGCTGAGTCCCGGTGTCAGTTTTCCATTTCGATGCTGGCAAATGTGTTACTTGTTCCTCATTCTTCCCCTGTCCTTCAAGATCTGCAGGAAAGTGCTCTCCCTTTTGAGATCCACCACCTTTGCACCAGTCGCAGTGCAACACAGGGAGAACAAGAATTGCTCTGAGCAACATGGTGCAGTCTAGCTTCATGGTAAATGCCTCAGTGGCCTCGAGTTTCTCTTCTCGCTGTAGATTTACTGTGTATACATAATTAGGAAATTGCAATAGCTTTCAGGCAACATGCAAAACCACATTCTGTGAATTAAAGGGTTTCTTCTTTTTCCTTCATCTTTACACATGTCTACAATTCTACCCAAACTGGGTATTTTTGCTTTTACTGGTATGGATTGCTCTGAAAAACATCTATTTGATCAAGCTCTGGAAAATAATGTTTTTTGTTTACTCAGCAAGCTCTGGGTGCATTTATGCTGAAACTAGAGCAAAAGGAAAATAACAGCCTTGATCTTTCCCTCAACCACCAAGAGCAGAAGGTGGAGGAAATCCACAACCTGTCTCTATATTTCCACCTTCGACATCAGACAGAAGAAAACAATTGCCTTCCTTGGAGACCTCGCAAAGAATAAAGCCATAACTAAATAAAATTCTCATGCCAGTAGCTTTGGGAATTACTCTGTTATTGTTACAGCAAAATCTCCATTGACTCCAAAGGACTTTCATGTGAACGGAAAAGGGTCTGGAAAAGAAGTTGATATGACAGCAGGACATAATTCTTATGTGGCTTTCACAGATCCAGGGCCTGGTGGTTCAACCAATGCTTTCTCCAGCCTGACAACACTAGGCTTTCCTCGCTCTTTGCTTTTGATTTTTACAAGCAACTACAGCTCAGAGCCTACAAGGATGAGCACAGCACAAACACTGGTACCACAGTAGCCATGACTGAGTGGATGCAGGACATTGGGTTCTGAAGAAAAGCTCGCTGTGACCGTCACATCTCAGCAGTTCTGCAGACATTATACATCACCAAAAACCAAAGAAAAAGTCCATTTCACAGAAATTCAGACCTTGTTATTTTAACAGCAGCAACATTTTTACTCAAATAATGGTTGTGTTCAGACAAGATCCACAGCTCTAAATTTGGCCTCCAAATGCAAGGTTTCTAAATATCCAGATGAGGTCTGGATGCCTACACTTTCCAGTTCACAAAACCAGTCATCAGGGCCCCTTGCAAAGACCTGTACCCTCTCTAGATGTGCTTCAAGCCAGCCAGGTTTTGCCAACTCCAACCAAAGCTACTTGCCTGACCTCAATGGTATGTGGATTGATCCAGACTGACTTATGTGGAGACCACGAGGGAAGCTAATGTAACTTCATCCTTGTAGAAAAAAGGCTGCAGAGATTTTTTATAAGCCAGTGTAAGACAGAGTACTGGCATCACAGCGATGACTATACTGCTGAGGTGGAAGAACAAAGGTGTTGATGGAAGGCGAGGGGGAACGTTCTAATTAAAATACTTATAATTTGTAGGTCAACAATAAAGGCATTTTAGTAGTTTAGAATGTCAGTAGGAGTCAAGAGATTTAAGTTCTACCCATGATTTGTTATGTAACCTAGAAACATTTAACTTCTCCAACACTCAGCTTGCATAGTTGGAAATAAAAAAAATTAAGAGCAGTAGGAGAAACAATACACTAATGCTTGTAAAGTTCCTTCAGATACTGGCTCTACAATAGATTAAAATATAAATTTTAATGATCTCTTACTTATTGTGAGATAGATGGAAGCAAGGACTCTGGGTAACCTTAAGGTATTGCTTTCATTGCATACTAACAATTTATTAAAGGTCTTTCATTTTCATTTCCCAAATCCATCTTAATTAATTCTTAAACTTTTCTGAATATATGCGGTCTTTTATTCAAAGAAAGGTGTCCTCTCCCCAGAAGGCCCAGAAACACTGGTCTGTGATTAGAGGGGTAAGTTTTTCACAATTTATAAAACATTTTTCTACAGTTTTAAAGAGATTTCTCAGTCACAGAATCACAGAATGATGGGGATTGGAAGAGACCTCGAAAGATCATCTAGTCCAATCCCCCTGCCGGAGCAGGAACCTAAACGAAATTACACAGGAAGGCGTCCAGGTGGGTCTTGAATGTCTCCAGAGAAGGAGACTCCACAACCTCCCTAGGCAGCCTGTTCCAGTGCTCTGTCACCCTCACTGTAAAGTAGTTTTTTCTCAAGTTTAAGCGGAACCTCCTGTGTTCCAGCTTACACCCATTGCTCCTCGTCCTATCGTTGGGCATCACCGAGTCACCCCTACTTAGAAATTTCTCCCCATTTCAGCAGCGGAAGGTGCCTGGACATACCTCCTGGCGCAAGCCTGGCAGGCTTGCATTTATGTGCTTAGCCTTCGCTGCAGAGCAGAGACTGCCAATTGTACCGCGCTGTACTTCATTAAGGAGTAGTTTTACGAGGTGGACTGCAGCACACGGGGGACAGGCATGAGACCACCAGATTTATGGCATTTCAGTGTCGAGCTGACAGCGCGGCAGTATTCACACAACAAAAACCATGTAACAAGAATGTTCATGTTGCGAGACAGCCCCACAAAAGAAAAAACCAAACACCCAACCAACACAAAACAACAAAACACCAAGAACCCCAAAACCCCATTGAGGTAGGAAATTCAGAGGTAGGCATTAAAACTCCAGTACCAAGCATGGCGACATTAAGATGGTGTGTTCCCCTCTGCCTGGCTGCTGGTATCTTTAATCCTTGGCTATGGGTTAAAAGGCCTGGCTTTTAGGGCAGTGAAGGTGTCGGGCTCCACCACCCACAGTAGGAGGCAGGTACTCATCCTGTCAGCAACAGCTTCTCACCCTCACCTCCAGGCCAGCCAGACCAACTTCTTGGAGCAACAGCCCAGAGAGGTTATGATGCATTTGGCAGACAGATGGACATCTATCAAATCGGAAGGGAAATACAGAATGTCTTTAAACTTCTTTTTAAAAAATGCTTGTCTCTTGCCTATATCTCCCACCAATGAATGGGCTCTTGTTCGTCTCAGTGGGAACTACCATTTCAGAGGTATTTTCCAGAAAAAGCCCAGAATGATTAAGAAAATTAGGAGTGAAATGGTTACAGTAGAAGTAAATGGATAACTGAGTTTTTGTGTAGAGTCAGACTTTAAAAGGTCTGGATCACTGGGAAACTCAGCCACCCCCCAGTAATGCTTAAACCCCTTACAGGGAGTGTTCTCTTACTATGGCCCAATGTAAGATTAATCCTGGCACAACTACAGGCTGGTGGTGTCAGCTCCATGTATCTGTAACTGATTCTCAGTTACAGGATAGGAGAGCAGGAACTGATATCTCAAGGGCATTTCTCTACAGGATTTTTATCAGAAGGCATTGCTCAGGAACCCCCTTTGAGAATGGATTATGCTAACCAGAATGAGAAATCTTCTCCCAAGATTAAAGTGCCCTCACATACAGTTAATAGATATTGAACTTTAGCCTGATCTCTTTACATTAATCTGTAATGTACATGAACTCAAAATCCTGATGGACACCAAGGGTTGGATTGTTCAGTCCAGATTCACAGGCCAGGTCAGAGGTATGCCCATATAATTCTATCCTGGCTGCCAGGGTAGTCTTCTGACATAAAACAGAGCTGCCTATTGCTCAGACCATACTACCAGGGAAGGTTTCCTGGGGCCAAGGGGCACCTGGCCCCTGGCTTCCTGGAGCACCCTTTACTACAGGCCCTTCCCCACAGCAAGGTCTTCTGCAACATGGCAGAAAGGGGCAGCAAGAAACCCCCAAAGAAGGCACCTCTACAGGACAAAGAGTCTTTTGGCTTCTTTGCCACGGACTAAAGTTGCTCTATGCTACCAAAGGTGCCTGACTCACCAAAAGGGGCCTTAGCTCCAGCCCCAAAGTGCTGTGGCTTGACAGCAAGTAGCTTGGCTTCAGCAGCCCGAGTTTGATTATCTCACCCAAGAAATGCGTAAGGCTATTGTAATTTGACAAGGACACAGTTTGCACTGATACATGACTTGATCTTGTTTGCTATAATCAGGCTTAACGCTGTCCCAGGGCAATCTGGGAAAACTCAGATTTATGCACCAGCACTCACTTTCAACAAACCAAATGCAGGACTCTGGCTGTGAGTATTTCCATTCTGACACCTCCTGCTAGACGAAATTAGCCCTGCTGTCAGCCACTTTATACCTGTTTCTTGGCTGTCCTCTCCTGACCTGGGAGCTCTACAGGGTATGGCAAGGAGCTCACACCTGTCATAGATGTCCACAGCATACCCAGCTCCCTCACCAGACATGCACTGACAGTCATACCCAACATTTCATCCCTGCGAGGTGCCATACAAAAAGCTCACCAGGAGCACATCAGAAGGCCAATAAGCTCCAGCAAAGCATGGTGCTAACAGGACTTGCCCTGCTAGTTCTGGCTCTTTAATCTCTGAGCACTCAACTGTGTACACGTACTCGAAGTTAACTCAGGTACCTCCAACAAGTCCCTCCATCCAGGTGCAGCTCCAGGGTTCATCCAAACAGGCACCTGTTTCATGCTGTGACGATTAAGCTGCCATCAGTTCCAGAACAGCCCCATGGCAAGGAGCAGTTGTGGTCCTGCTGCCCATTGTACCTGTGTCAAAATGCAACACCTCTGGCAGGGGAATGAGGGTCAAGGTGATTCCAGAAAGTACTGTGAAGGAGCGTAAGTTAGAGTCATTGTGGATGTCCATGTATAAAACACACAACCCCCACTGCTCCCATTCAAAGCAGAGATTGAAGCTGTGCTCCAGCTCACAAAAAGGCTTACAAGATAAGGACCATACAGTGAAAACTCACTACAATAATGATAACAGAGAAAAGTGTTACAGGTAAACAGTTCATTGGCAGAATCTGGTCAAAGCACAACCCAGGAAACTTGCCTTCTGTGAGACAAACTGACAGAAGAGGACTTTAGTGAGCTTCACACCTGAAGTCCACCATTTAACCATTCAAAATATTTTTCCCCAAATACCAAAAGTGACTTTCACCAAAAAGTTTACTTTCTAGAAAAACAGCTCAGATAACTTTGATTTCTTCCTTTAAAAACTGAGGATAAAAACTTACTGAAATAATTGGAAGGCCAATGTCCTGCCCTCAATATGATATTTTAGTATACATTTTGGAGATGACCCTCAGTGCGGATCTTGAACCTCTCAGCATTTGGGTTTTTTACCTTTGGGGTGTGAGTCAGTCCCATCCACAGTGAAATGCAGTCCACCCATGAAGTCTGCATGCAGATCTGGAGTCATGGGTGGTTCAGGTCCATCCAGCAGTATGATGAGCTTTTAGAGTTAGGTTTTATTTTGAGACATTTCTTTCACATCACAGGACTGAGAATTTACAGATCAAGCGCCCCCTCCCCGAGTGTTTTAGGTACCTAACTTCTATCAGTGACTCTCTGCATATTTTTCTTTTTTTGAAAAAAAACAAACCAAAACAAAACAAAAAGCCACCCAAAAAAACAGGGTTAGTTTTGTTCTGCCTGGAGAAGAGTAGGCTCAAGGGGATCCCATCAATGTATATAAACACATCTTAAGGGAGGGCAGAAAGAGGACAGAGCCAGACTCTTTCTAGTGGTGCCCAGTGACAGAACCAGGGGCAATGGGCACAAACAGAAACACAGAAACAGAGGTTCTCTCTGAATGTCAAGAAACACTTTCTCACTGTCAGGGTGACTGAACACCAGAACAGCAAGGCTGTGGAGTCTCCATCCTTGCAGATATTCAAAACCCATCTGGACACGGCCCTGCTTGAGCGTGAACATTGAGCTAGGTGACTTCCAGAGGTCCCTTCCAACCTCAACCAGTTTGATTCTATGAAGAGTTATAGCCTAGAAAATAAAATTCACCTGAGGCACAGGGTAGAGCAGGCTCAGTGAGTCACAGAGTGCAAATGTGTAAAGTAAAACCAGTCCTTCCCCAAAATGGCTGAACCACTGCATAAACACTGGCAAAGTACACATCTACACACCTCAGGCTGCAAAACTAGAGAGAGAACAGCAGCAGCAGCACCACAAATACAGACAAAACCTGAGGATTATTGGTATTCAGGGATCCCTCTCCTTGCCCTCTGCTGCCCCAAAGCATGCAGATACAGCTCAAAAATAATTTTCTCCCTTATGGGCAACTCTTTGGGGAAGCCTGGCAGCTCCAAGTGTAGCAGCTGCAGCCAGGGAGCGATGTGCTGGCGGGCACCAATGGGATGGGGTCCTCCTGTTGCCACGATCAAGCAATTACATATTTCTTGCTTCTTTTTCAGTTTTTTTTTTTCCTTTAAAAAGGAGATTTATCTCACTCCCAGAAAGCAACACATACTGCTGTCGTACACAGTGATGAGGATACTTTTCTTCAAGGGAAAAGTTGGGTGCCGAGGCCATAACAGAAAGATTTTGCAACTCCCCACCACTCTGCAGAGCAACACAAGATACCCCAGGCACAGAGCAGGAGGGGGGGCGCAGTCAGTCTGGGCAGTACAGCTTCCCTCCAAAATAGGAAAACCGCTTATTTAGCAGGATTTGAAGCTCATGATATTCAGAACTTGGTGACAGGAAAGGCAACCAAGGAAGCAAAAGAAGGTACAAGGTGGATCTCCGTTAGCTTTCCCTGCTCTGTTCCTGCAGGACACTTCAGCATCCACAGCAGATGCTGCCCCGATACCCTTGGGACTCAGGGCTGCCCCTCTGCTTTTGGGCAGCAGCGGCACTGGATTCCCCACCGTACCCACACACATGTAGTGGAGCCAACCACCCCAGAAAGTCCTCTGCCAACACCCCTTGGCTCTCCACCAGGACCTCCTGAGCTGCTGTGCCTGCGCAAGGCTGCTGCTCACCATTCAGGCTTTGTCCCAGCAGGTCCCTCCAGCCCACAGCCAGCCAGCATAAAGTAACCCCCAGTTTGTCATTGCTGGCCAGTGTACATCCCCAGCCAAGCCAACTCTATGAGGCTGACACTGTTCCTCCACAGGCATCACTTGTGCTTCCAAGTCTCATCTTTTCTTTCTTTAAAT
>NW_010311356.1:18026-39635 GCF_000700745.2 Antrostomus carolinensis | reverse complement strand
GGCTGCACTGGCAGCCGGAGCTGTCCCCCTCCTCCCCGTCACCTCCAGCCTCCACCTTCAGGGACCATGAGCAGGTTTATACACTCACTGTTAGGCCTGGGCAGAGCAGAGACTGCCAATTGTACTGCACTGTACTTAATTATGTAGTAGTTTTATGAGGTGGACTGCAGCACACCGGGGACCAATGCGAGACCACCAGATTTATTGCACTTTAACTTTGAGCTGACAGTATAACAGGCTCTAAGAGGTAAGTACTCGGTGCTTTATTCACTGATCTTTTGCCCTCTCCCTACATTTTCATACAAGGCTTCAGAGCCTGTCTGGGCTTAAGGGTAAGAATCTAGAACAGTGAATAAGAGCACGCAAAGGAGAGAAAGGCAGACAGACAGACACACAAAGAGCAGGAAAGGGGATGAGAGAAAGAAGGAGGATAGGCAGCTTCTTGGTACAGACTCACAACCAGGTGCTCCAGACCTCAGAGCCCTGGGTTTTTATATTATTTTATTTTTATATTATTTTATTTGTCATGAAATCACAAACTGGAGCCTTGTCAGCAGAAGTAATTCCACTGAAGAAGCTAATGGCTCAGCATCCATTTCATAACAACTGAAAAGCCCATATTTTACCAAAAGAACAAGAATAACCTCTTGGGGGTTTTCACTTGGGAACAACCAGCCATCATTCCCCGTCTCACTGAAAAGTGACCAAAGGAGTTATTTGAACAGGAGATCTTCACCCACATCCTTTGACAACAGGGACTACACTTAGCCACATGTACTCAGGGTTTGGGGGAAAGAAATACTACCTAGTTTTGGAACGTGGTTGACTATACGCACCAGGAGGATGGAAAAACCATCACACACTTTTTTTTTTTTATCTGCACTTGTGCGGTATTTAAAATATTGCTTTGAATCTATACAGATTTTCAGTTATTGGACCTCTTGGATTTTTAAACCTCACTGACTCTCAGCCAGACTGCCTCCGTCTGCATTGAAAGGAGCCATTCTTCTTTTTTTTTTTTTTTTTTCTTTCTTTTCAGTGAAACTGGAGCCTTTCCCTTCCCATAACTTTCAGCTGGCTGAGCCGTTCCTAGATCTCTGCATTTTTCACTTAGCAGCCTGACCCCCAGGACTTTGGGAGACTCGTAAGAGAAGTTATGTGACACGTTTGCTGCAGTGAAAAGCTGTGTAGATGAAGGGAAAATGCTACAGATGTCAAAATAGAATAAAGTAAAATAAAATAAAATAGTAAAGTAAAATAAAATAAAATTCACGTCCACAAGGAAAAAGCAGGGTGCAAATGTTCAGTGAGGAATAGTATTAGCTACAAACTCATGGAAAAGCACTGAAAATATAGCAAGGTTTTGCAGTGTAAGACAATAAAGTCCATGTACCATTTTTCATTGAGCTTACTTTTTCCAGAAGGTCACTAGGAACAGTGTTTTAATTGGTTTGAATCTTCTTTTGAATACAATTATCAAGAAATAATCACATTATTAGAAAATAATCTAATCAGGGTAAAACTAACTTTAAACTAGTTCAAATTAACAGATGTAAATTCTTACAGACACTTTATAGAGAACAGCAAATTTCACTTGGAAAAGTAAACATATAACCTTATTGAAATGGGGTTAAAATTATTAGACTGCTGTAGAGGGCTTAAAAAAAAAAAATCCCAAAACATGCTATCAAATATGAGATCACACAATCCATTGAATTTTTCATAGGAGACAATGTCGGAGAAAGTTTAGTAAAATCTCCAAGATGTCCTGTGATTTCCTAGTACTGATTCATTGCAAAAATACTGTCAAAAAAGGAGTTCTTAATTTATACGTTACCATGCATAAAAGACTCACAAAATTAATTTCTCATCCCAACACAGTGAATAGTCTTGAACTTTACCCAGCCCAAATGTGGAAACTCATCTTTTTCCCTGTACTTCTCAAAGATCAAAGGCTCCCAGATGCTATTCCATCCAGAAAACAGATAAACCTCTCCATTGTACTAACATAGTAAAAGATAAAAATACTGCTGGGATGCTCTTTAACTTACCATTTAGAAACACTTCTCCAGTAAAGCACCAAGACACCAATACTGTAATTTTACTTCTGAAAGTATCTGGGGAAGGATCAGCACTGAACCCACCATAAGAGTGAAAGATGAGGTGCTTTAATATGGGGCATTAGAAAACTGATTAATTGGGCATCAGAGAACTGATGCCAAATTATTGCCAGTATATTTATATTATAATGTGCTTGGGCCTGGAGTGCCTCTCACTATCTGTTTATACTGTCTGTAGCACAAAAGAACCCTGATTTGTGTGGAGCACCTGGCTGGTACAGGAATATCAATGATAAATAGTAAAAATAAACTAAATGCCTTGACAGGTGATTCTATTTCACTGCAAAGTTTTATGGCAGAGCTGCCTATTTAATAGTCTGCTATCCTATCTGAAAGCATGATTTTCCTTATTTTCCCTGCGGATCTGCCAATAATGATTTTTTTTAAAAAAAAAAAAAGAAAAAATAAAGCTAAATCATTTCTGTTACAGTTATAAGAAGCTGGCAAACAAGTTAAGAATCCTGTGAAGACTGAAGGTTACTTTATACAAGTTTGCACAGACCACATTCACAGACAATTTTAAAGGCAAAAAAAAATAAAAAAGAAGACAAGGAAGATTGTAACAACTAAGCAGGAAAAAGGGTTTTAACCAAAGATCATTAATAGGATCTTATTTAACTATCAGTATGCAACAGATGAGAAGGAAGATCTCAATAGCAGTGAAAAAAAAAAATCTCAAAACTTCCATTAAGCGCCTTCACGTGTGAAAAAGGTTGTGTTGCACCTTGCTGTTAGACCCTTCTGTCATTAGCACACATTAACGTCACCCAAGCACACATAGCTCATATTGTATCAGCTCTGCATACCAATCCACATACGTAGGACTTCATACCGTCACAACTGGAAGATTTTACCAATCCATCAATGGCTCGGAAATGCAAGATAAGCAGACAAAGGAAAACGCCAAAGAGTGATTAGGTAATCTCTTTCCTTTACAAAATGGTTTCTCATACTTGGAAGGTGAATGGGACTCCAAAAAGCACATGTCCTCTCCTGTCAGTAGCAAAACATTTTTTTCCCCCTGCCCAGAAAGCAGGCATCCCACAGCTCTCAAATTCCTGGGTACAGTGGATGCACTACCCGTTGAGAGAATCATGTTGATGGCCATCCCCATCATCCCACTGCTACTCTGTGCCCCTCCTGTGCCTGTCTGCTACAACAACGTGTTGTTTCTCATCTTCCACTTGTCCCACTGCACTCACCAGGGCATTTGTGAAGTATCTGAATCTGCACCTCAATGAGATCTTTCAGCACCACCTATAAAAAATAATTGGATGAATCATGTGTACAGGCTATATGTTTAAGGCATGGGCGCCTGCGTCTCCCTAGTAATTTTTCAACCTGTTTTCCAATTTCAACCAAGTTTGACAGAGTGGCAAATGCCTCTGAGACACAAAGTTCCCACAAGCTCTGTGAAAATAGACATCCAAATAGATGGAATTGGCAATGCAATCGTAGGAAAGGCAGCAGGATTTGCTCCACTCTCATAAGACCAGAGTACACCCTACAAACACAAATCCCCAGGAAACCAGATTTCACTGGGTCTGCAGTGCATGGAGATATTTGATTCAATGGTAAAACATGTCCGTGCATGAGTAGTGGGGTATCTGCACTCTGCTTTTCATTCCCAGAGGTACCCTACATCATTCAGCACTGGAAAACTTGAAAATATCTACTCCGGCAAAAGAGGAGTCAACACATGCCTGTCGGTGCGATTTGGAGGAGCCCCAAGGTGAAACTAAGACATTCACCCCTTCTTCCCACCCGCATGTGGCCTGACTTGCACTGCTGCCCAGCCAAGCCCAGCAGGACTCCAAGTTTAGGTTGCTCCTCCCTAAATCCCACTCTCTCTGCATCATGACCAGGTCCCAAAGCTTTATCCTGACACAAAGAAAACCATCTTAAATGGGCTTAGAAATGCAAAATATTCCTGTGAATATCTATTAAATCCAGATCCATCCCCAAGAATTGAGGAGACATCTCCAGTAGGAAGATAACAGAGCAGCCACCCAACAAAGTCTCTGGAAGGAGAATACACAGCAAGCATAATGTGGGCCAAGACATCAGCGTACAAGTCTCTCGGTGACACCCTGTAATTCTGTGTGCACACAGATACGCTCAAGCATCCCCTACACTGAAAATTAAACACAAGTATGTGGGTTGTCACTTACAAATTCAGGTCTGTTTCAGGACAGACCTTTGCTCAGAGGCTCTTTCTCTCCACTTTTCTCAGAACTATTTAAAACACTCACAGCTTTCTAGGACATTGTTTCTTCTGTCCATGCCCCCGAGGGGCTCTCTCCTCTTTCTCTGCCAGAGAAATTGAGATATCCACAAACTATTTAGTAGCAAACTCCTCTGCACATTGAAGCTAGCTCAGCCCTCTATTTTGGACAGTGCCTGTTTTGGGGAAGAGGTTGGCTATTATTTCAGCCAGCTCATTTTGTAATGGAGTCTAACTCTTTTGGGTTTTCACTTTTTTAAATAGCTGTGGAGAAGCAATCACGCCTGAGCCACAAGACCACACTGTGTGCTCACTTTGTAAATACCCCCAGCTTCACAGCTGTCTAGCTAATTTTATGTGCAGACCAAGACATTTTTGTATATAGCCACAGTGAGAAAGAGCTAATCAGCTATGTGATTATATACATGTTTTTCTTCTTCAGAACTGCCCAGAAAGAGTTTTTCTACCTCAGTGCCAGTGATTCTGTGATTGCACAGAGACAAGTACACATTACAGAACAAAATTCACGTGCTGCACCTATCTCTGTGCCTATAAGAATCACCTCTACCATGTACCTATGCCATAGGAAGAACCGATATCTGGGTATTCACCTTCAAATCCACAAGTTTTCCATCCCTTACCTAACAGGGAATCTCTGCTAACAGTCCTGGTTATGTGGATAAGCCAACGACCAGGGAGAGATGCAGACGGGAACAGGTCTGACATTCCACTGAGCAGGAGGCAGCGGTGACCTATGTACCCTTGTCAATACATTTCACAAGAAACTGCAAGTTGCTTCAGCAAAATATGACTCCTTTGATACCTTCCTGTTTAATTTAATACAGGCTTTTAGTATCCAAAGAACCCCACTGCTTTGAAATGAGGAAATTCGGTCAAAGACTTAGGCAGTCAGCCCACAGCTGGCAAGCATAGTTCAGGGGCCTAAAATACAACTGCTCACTAGGTTTGCCCTCAGAAACAATGGAGCTTTTAAAATTAAGGCTTGTATACACAGGCAAATTTATCAGCCTAATTATACTGGCATAATTAGGCCGATAAATTTCCCTGTGTAGACAAGTCCTGAGACTCTCAAACTCATAACTAGGCAGGACTTTAGAAAGGCAGGACTTTCAAAGAGAGAGAGGGAAAAAAGAAGGGGGAAAAGCAGCTCCTGGAATATCCAAGCAATACATTTTTTCTCGCTGTCTCTTTTTTCTTTTACTTTAAGATTTCCACCAGGCCCCCCTCCACCCCCCAAGTGAAAGGTGCATTTTATTTCCAAATTGAGATCCGGAGGAGTTGTTGATACACATTTTTAGATATATTAGAAACAACAATCACCAATAATCCCTCATAGAGTGGTCTGTCTCCAGTGGCAGACAAACCCCAGGGCATCAACAGAGCCCTGCTAGGCAGGCCATTCTCAGGATTACAGTTCAGACTATAGACTGAAGCGAGTTTGTTCACTTTTTAGGACTGCCTGTCTGGCATGAGACTCTGACATCCTTGTCCCTCCATAAGCATTGAAAGAAGCCCACATTGTTGAGAACAGCGGTCCAGACATGCTGGGAACAGCTCTATTGTCAGCTCTCTTCCTTTCCATCCCTCCCTTGCCAATCTTTCCATACAGGAGTATCACGTAACTCTCCGTCGAAGCTGCCAACTCCACAGTGACATAGATCAAGACTAATCTGGAAACAACGCGAGAGACAAGTTCTCTCTGGTCTCTGTAAGGATACAAGAGTCTCTTATCCCAGGCACCTTCTGCACTTCACTCTGCCTCACCATCCTGGTGCCCTGAAGCACTACTTCTGTGACAAAGGTAACATCGAGGGGAAGAGTCATGGCAGGGCAAACATGCTGAACTTAGTTCCAAACCCCTTCCTGAAGGGGAACATTGCTTGCACTCTCCTTACTTTCTATAGTGTGTGATCTCATCCCTCTTATTGCTAATATTAAGTGACCTGGGCTGCATGAGTCGTGCAAACGTAGCTATTGTCAAGGTTTATCTGCAAGTGCTGACTTCAGATTCTCATAGTCTTCCTCAAAACAAACCCCCAATGAGCTCAGAAGATCTAACCTTCAGCTCCAGCCACTTCCCTATCCCATCCTTTTATCTTCTCCCTATCCTCAACTTCCGCCTTCTTCTATGCTTCTCCTTGTCAGGGACAGTTCTCTGCCTTGCCAGTGGCACAGACTTCCTTGATAACCTCACCTCCTTCCCAGTATCTCCCTCCCCTTTTTCACACTGGTATCAGCACAGCACCTAGCAGCTCGAAGGAGAGTTGGGGCCTCCATCATGCCAGGTACTGCATATGCACATAGTAGGAGACCTGTCTTATCTATCTTACAAGCTAAACAAATAAGGTTGAAAGAAATGTTATTCCCATTTTACAGATGGGAAACCAGGACCAAAGATATTAAATGTCTAGCCCTAGGAAGTCTGCAGCCAAGGCAGAAACTGACCCCCTGTTTCCTGAGAGCCAGTGTTTGGTGTCTAATCACACATGATCAGTCTTTCCTCTCTACCTCCCTGTAGGCACAAGGAATTTGTGCTCTGCATCTCCACATGTTACTCTTGCACTGTACTGCATGCAGCCATACACACCTAGATGGGACTCCTTAATAAATAATCATATGTGGATTCCTGCACTTCTATTTGTCAACCCGTGCCTCCCTTACAGCACAGGAATTATGCTTTCCTTCCTGTATTCCCAGTGTAATTATCAAACAAATTTTCCTTCTGGTGTAGTCTTCCCACACCATGGACATGTTAAATCTCACACATAAATCTCTCTCATTTCAGCAGGTCTCTCTCCTGGAGAATGACATTTAATGGTGATCTTTTTTTAATCAGGTTCAGTCCCCTGTTTCCCACCCCCATCTGGTGGAAGCGACTTTCCACTTAGAGAGGAAGTCAGTCTTTGATTTCATAAATGATTATAAG
This sequence comes from Antrostomus carolinensis, assembly GCF_000700745.2. NCBI lineage: Eukaryota > Metazoa > Chordata > Aves > Caprimulgiformes > Caprimulgidae > Antrostomus > Antrostomus carolinensis. Next base: position 32,344 of record NW_010311356.1, on the reverse strand, counting down.
AATTAACATCCTCAGGAGCACAACTATTTTGATTAAAATATTTTTGCTCCAATTCCTTTTCCAGCTGTCTCACTTCTTAATGCAAACCCTAACACAGATAAATCCTTCAGAATTCACCTGCAGACAATCCAAGTGCAGAGATGCCTTCTCATCGTTTGGACTCTGGCTCCACATTATGCAGCAGAATAAAGCAGGGAAACATCAGCACGCTGACCATCCACTGATCTCTACCTCAAGCCCTGGTAGGTGGTTTGCTGAGTATGGACATGTGTGGGCTTGTTTGCTTTAGTTCATTGACCTCTGCTTTGTTACTGCAGCCCTACAGCACACCAAGACTGCCACCAAGAAGAACAACGTGTCTTAAAAGGCAGGGGAGCCAGACAGCTGAAGACTTCACAGGAGCATGCATTCACTGTCACTGCTGCAGGCAGGCTGGCATAAGTATAATCTCACAGGCAATGCCCATTTGGGCACAACCTCTCCCTCACACTGTGGCCCACTGAAAGAAAACATCAGACGCTGCTTGCACAGTGCCATAGCAGGCTGGAATTTTCTGGCTCCAAAGGCAGGTTTTAGCTGTAAAATATAATTTTTCCTGCAGCTTTGCTTTCAAAGACTTTTTACTATTTTTCCTCTCAAATATTACCCCTCTGAGGACATGTGTATATGTAAAACAAGACTGTAACATGAAGGCCACACAGTCCTGCGTCACCCTCTGGTGCTCTCAAAGGCTGTCAGAAGCTCAAAGGGTTCTCCTTAAAAAGCAGTAAATAAGATTCTGACTCAGAAAGACAAGCTATGCAGAAATTTGCCACCTAGGTCTCTTCAGGAGCGTTTCTGACTCTGCTACCAAGTCCAAAGGGGTGGGACCCAAATGTGAAATTGTGTTTTGATCAAAGTCTTCAGTGTCCCATCCTGCCTGTCAGCACCCAAGTGGCTTCATTTCAGCAGCACTAGCTGTGTGAAACAGAGCACAAACAGTATAAAGCCAACTTCACTTCTGAGGACTTCACTCCATTTTTTCTTGTTTTACTGTCTTCCAGACTAAACCTGTTCTCCAAGTACGAAAGAGTCTCTTTTGAGATCCAGGTTACCCAGCTCCAGTTTGCAGGTAAGCACACCCATCCAGGAATACGTTGATTAAATACACCCCGTCTATGTTTCAACACCACAATCAGTACAGAACCTCTCAGATCTAGTTAGCCTGTTTGGATTTGAGCTAGCATGCATGAAGACTCAAACTCTTACAAGTAAGTCTTCCCTTTCCATAATATCATCAGCAACCACATCAGCGCCTGTGGCTGTTGTGCTAGGATGCAGAAATAAACTTCCCCATCCTACACAAATGCTTGGATGTTAAGGCCAGAGTGACTCACTGAGATAATTTTGTCTGACATCTAGAACGTGTACTGTAAGATTATGCTAAGTAATTCATACTTGAAGTTCAATAGCTGTGGTTGAACAACAACCACAACAAACATACAATCATGGAAAAATCTACCACAATCCTTAGTAAGTTGTTCCAATTGTTAATTACCCTGACTGTTAAAAATGTGCACCTGGTTTTCAGTCTGAAGCTGCTGAGCTTCAACTCCTGGCTAACATATATTTTTGTTACACCTATGTCTACTGAACTGCAGAACTTGTTTTATTGCATTGCTGATCTTACTGACATATCTTTAGCTTATGACAAGCAATTTGTTTGAAAGCTAAGTAAGTAGAAGACCTCTCACATCTTTTGCTGTCATGAGGGCTTTTTTTGTTTCTTTTAATTCTGTCGGTTGCCTTTGTAACTTTCCTCTGAACCTTCTCAAATTTTTTAATATCCCCTTTGAAACCAGCTGTGGACCTTGCTTGAACTGTAAGTGGTTCTCTCAACATTCACAGAGCTAAACTGCCTTCTCAGGTTTTGTTCCAAAAATTTCCAAATGCACTCATGACGTCCTTCCAGGCTGCCCTGTATTTTGACCAGCCCTAAAAGTTGCAACAGCATTTCCAAATCTTTAAGACCAAAGTCATGTTGAGTGACTTTAAGATGATGCAACAAGCTCTTGAATCCCCATATAAAAATTTGGAAAGAAGCAGTCTCACAGCAGGATCAGTGAGTGAGCAGAACGATCTGTCAGCTGCTCCCATTGTTTCTTTATGTGGGGGAGAGCCTTCACAGTAACTGTCTGTTCATTCAAGCTGATAGCTGCCAGCTTACTGGAGCATGGCTGTTGTTTCAGAGTTTTAGCCCTTTTTTTCCTATCTGCTACCTGAGGAGATGCAACATGTTCCAGAATAGCTTTCCTTTTTAATCAAAAAGCAACCAAGTCTGCATACACATAGCTTGCTCATGCCCAAAACACTGACCCAGACAAGCAGAGTCAACAGAACTGTCAGGTCCCGGAAACAGCAGCTAAATTTGCAGCTGCAATAGCCCTGTATTGGCACATTACAGAAGAGCCAGCACCTTTCTAAAAGCATGCATGTCAAACCTGTATTTTTCCAGTGGAATCAAACAATCCTGTCTCAGCTTATTCTGTGGCAGAGCATCATTGATTTACAACTAGCAATATAACTCATCCTTCTGCTTTGAATATCATGACTGTGCTCCAGAGCTTCAGAGTTTTTCTCTTTCCCCCTATTAAATCTTTCTGTCTTATAGCAGCACTGTCACCTAACTCAGTCAATCTTTACAAACAACTTCACAGCCTACTGATGGTGCAACTCAAACCCCTGCCTGTGGTTGCCTCTTAAGCAGAAGAGCTACCCTGGTTTGCCTGCATGGAACATCCTTGCTTAAGGAAGAAAAAGAAGAGGAGAAGTACCACCACACCCCAAACCCAATCTTTCCCCATACACAGTGCCACTGCTCTCAGAGTGTTAATAAAGCACGTGTTGAAAGAGGGGCTCAGCCCGAGGCATGCTCAGCTCAGTAGCACACTTGTCGCTTGACCCACCTCCTCATCCCAGGGATTAATTAGGTCTAGCCCCTCCCTGTTAAATTGCCTCTCAGGCACATTGCTCAGCCTTCCCCCTCCTTCCTCTGGCAGATTCACTCACTAACTTTTTATTTCAATATTCATGTTTTCCAGTTTGTAAGGCCCTCCACTGATTTTCACGAGGCTGCCCCAAAGACTCTGCTCCAGTAATGGGACGTGGGGGAGGAAGGATGTGTGGAGTGAGGGAAGATGAGCACCGCTGGCTTGGCATGGGGAGCTGGAGCTTCCAGCCTCCTCTCTGTTCCCTATCCAAGTCTTTCCCATGATGCAGTCCCAGGTGAAATGCACTGTCTGGGCTGAGAGACAATGTCACCTTTTCTCACCTTCTGAAGAAGCACTCCCACTGCTGGGTGCTCCTTTGAGAGACGGAAGTTCAGAGATCCCCAAGCAGCAGCAGGGTATGCACCCAGCTGTCACCTAGCCTTATCTGGGGCTGACATCTGGGGACAGGGATATGGTATTTGGCTCCAGAAAAGCCTTCTGTGCGCTGAATCCTGCTTGGGGAAAGGGGAGAGTCTGAGGAATAAACCTTCCCCACATTTTACCAGCTAGCTGGCACAGTGCTTAATATGTTAGCTGCTGCCATTCCTTGTTTTAAATGCCTTGTTTTTTTGTGCATCATCTGTGGAGCTCAGCTACCTCACTCAGAACTGAGAATCCCACTTCCAGCTCAGCAAATCCTTGGCTAAGTTTTAACTTTTGCTCCTGTCTACCTCTGGTTCTTTTATGCCATCTGGATAGACTGGAAGCTCTTTGGGGCAATGCCCGTCTTTTGCTATACTTGTACAGCAATAAGCTCAGCAGAGCCTTAATTAAGATCTCTAGATGCTGTTGTAATACAAAGAAATAAATATTAATTAGTAGGATCAACAGATTCACATACCAGACATATTGCAAGACACACCCCCGCTGTATTTAAACATGCCGATGTGTGAATGTGCCTGCAATGGTTAATACCACTGTATATTTGGCTTGTCTGTGCAGTGTATGTTTTTCCTTTCCTTTCATAATCATATGTCACTTAATATCCTGACTAAGACAGAACATTCTGAAACACGGTAGCACATGTTTGGACAGAAGAGTGAAATTATCTTTGAAATGTAGCACAGATGGAAAGATCAGATGACAAGTCTCTTTTCCATTTCTCTTAACTTTCGACTGTGGCTACCTGTGTTTTAAAATTCTAAACCATCAACAGGCTCATTCTTCACGCTTGTGATGAACCAAGTCATACTCACAGCTATCTGATTTTTGCATGCATGTTGCACATTCCAAAGAAAATCCATAATGGAAAACATAATTGCAGTAACAAGCACCCTACAGGGATGCAAAATTCCTCCAGAGGATTGTTGGGGGTTAATAGGGCTCTTCTTTGCCTAGTTCTGCAGAGCCATTCCTATTCATATCGACTGAGCACTAGAGGGAAAGCAATAAAATTACCAGCAAAAGCCCAGGTTCCTGCCTATTCAGTATACCATGCTAACTTCTAAAGACAGAGCTCTGATTGTATGGCTGAGCCAAACAGGATGGCTGTTTTTAACACTGTTCTAGCTTCTGGTAACCATTAACTACAACCTAACTTCCCATTACAACGTACCACTGTGAACACCTATTAGCAGCTAATTGAATCATCTAAAAATGGTCATAATTCAAACCTATGTTTGTATTTTTGTAATGTTTCTTACAGCTTTTGCTCTAGTGCAGGAGAATATGCAAATCGAGGCTCTGTTTAAGAGCTCATGGTAGGATGGAAGTTTAAGTGGAAATCTAATGGAGTGACAAAGGGGAATAAAGCCATATTGTATTTTTGATGTTACCCATGAGACATGATAGGAGAAACTAATAACAGACTAACAAAGCTCCCTATCTCTAAACGTTTTCCAGCTGTGAGCCACTGAAGAGCCAAAAGACCTCTCTGAGTCAACACTAACAAATGCATATACTCACATCATAATTTTCTGCAATTTCTATTCATAATTTCAAGGTTCTATTGCATTTTTCATTCTCTTTTTTTATTTAAAGAAATAAAATAATTCCCTCTCAGAGGCATCATAGGTTGTTTTTCAAACCACTATATCTTGAAGCCTTCAATTTTGTTGTAGTTCTTTAAACATTAGTATGTTTTTATTACATTATGAAAAGCAACAAAAGTACTGTTTGCACAGCATTATTGACAAGTTTGTGCATATTTTCTGCCAGGGCTTTTTAATTTAACCTAAAGTTCAATTTTGTTAAGAGTTTTCATTAAACGTACAGAAAAGTTGTTAGGTGGCATTTTGGGTAGAAATAGAGCTACTTCAGATTAGCAGAAATTAGCTTGAACAAGCACATCTGTTTAAACCACCTACTCAAACTGGAAGAAGACTATATCTTACTGATTGTAAGAGAACTGTCAAGAGCAGATTAAAAAAGGTGCCACATCTCAGGTGGAAGTGACTGCCTCTCCAGGGAAAAGGTCTGCTCCCTTCTGCTGAGTCACAGCACTGTGGTGCATCTAGGACATTGCAAAGCAAAATACTGTGCAATCACTTAAAGCTCACTCAAGGTGTCACTGAGGCTTGCATCAAGTTAAATAAATCCAAGTTGTAAGGGAGAAAAAAATAACATTTAGGCAAAACTTTTGCAACTCCATCCTACAGTGAAGGACCCAGGCACCATCAAGTCTATCTAATGCAGGTATCTATTTGCACAAGGAGATCTGAATTTCCTCAATACATATGTAAAGCACTAAACCAGTCCCACTGCACCCCTTTCCCATATTATCCACTAGCCAGCCCAGAAAAGGGCTCTCCAGGTCTGCAAACTTGGCTTCATGGTGGACCCAATGCCTGGCTGGCGAGACTGGCATGAGGTGTGACCCACAAGCCACAGTCATTCTGCAGGTTCACACATCACATCCATTGTACTCCCCACCCCTTTCATATTTATTAGATGGGTCAGATGCTTATGTCCTGCATCAGCATCTGATGTAGGCTGCTGCCTGCAAGGACTGATGAGTTTCCAACTGATACCAAAGAATTTTTAAATCACCTGTTATTCAGACTATTTCACACCGGCTTAACATGAAACAGTTTGATGGACAGGGAACAGTGGATTATCTCTCCAGTGAATGTTTAATAAGAAGGATGTGTTTTACATGGGAGATGGGAATTCTTCCCTGCAGATACACATGTGCAGCCCTGCTGGCTTTCTTGGAAGCTGCTTGCATACTTCTGAACAAACAACCAACCACCACATCACTGTGCCCAGGCTCTGAGATTGCACTAGCTTTCTCCAGCTAGCTTCATAGTGTGCCAGAAAAAAGCAACTGAACCCTTATTTAAGCAATCCAAACAATGATATTTTTAATGTCCAGCCCCTAGATCTTTGATTCAATCCTTACTTCAGATGTTAAGAAACCTATGGTTGTTGGAACCACCAGAGTTTTCTGGAGTGAGTAGCACGGGGAAGACAATAGCTGGGGCACATATGACAATTGCCCTCTGGCTTCCAGATGGGCTCACACATGTGTGTGTGTGTATGTGTCTCTCCATGGTTTTGGGAAGCCCCTACTGCCCTCATTACCACCAGAGCAGGTTCTTCCTCTGCTCAAGCTGTGGGGACCTTATTTGGTTTTAAAGAAGAAGCCCTTGTAAGGTTGTCTTCCCCACCCAACACAGTGCAGTTAATAGCCAAGACTTCTGTGCTGCACAGCAAAGACATTATAAAGGTGCCAGTACAGATCTACCGAGGAGCACAACAGCAGCTTAGAAGCACATCTCAAGGAGGAGACTACTTACCCTACAAAGACTCTTGGCATCAAGAAAAGTGTCCCCATCTCATTAGCTGAACTGTTACAAGCTACCAGCATTTGCATTTTTGTCATTTCAGCATGGATGGTAAAAAACCAAACCAAACCAAAACAAACCCCCAAAACCAAAACTCTTGAAAATAGGAAAATTGAGGTCAGCTAGCAGATTGTTTCCTTGTCACACTTTCATTGCATCCTCATCCCATGGAATAAAGGATTTTTTTTATTATTTTTTTTTTTAAATTCTCAACTCTGACCTACTAAGCTCACAGGTCATGACCTGCATTTGGGAAAAGCTGCACTTTCTCCTCTTCCTCCTTCCTGGCTCACACACACACATACATGCCATGAAAATATTACCCTAAGGACCACTAACAAAACAATGCCTGAAGGAATGTGTCAAATACAAGCATCCACATAACAGAGCCAAGAAAATATGTCAGTCTCTTAATTTCAATTTCAAACCTAGGTTAATATCAATAGAGTGTCCCCAACAGCTATACATTTTCACTAGACAGTCAGTTCAGCATTAAGTAAATTGACTGGAAGTGACTGAAAATGAAACAAAATGACAGCACCAGAGAGTAACCATTAATTCTGGGTTCTTTCCTTTCCAGGTCTTCATTCAGTTTTCTTCCCCTTGACTTAATACTTGTATTTTTCTCCCTTCACTTTTAGATACTATCTTTAGTTAGTTCTTTACCTCTCATTTTCCACATTTGCTTGATTTTCCTCTCATTTTCTGTGTAGCCTAACTCTGGGTTCCCCAAGGACCTCATTCGCAGTCAAATGTTTCTTAGTCAGGGAAACCTTCCACATCATCACGTTTGTCTGTGCAGTTACTAGAGCTTTCATTATACCCTTGGTCTAAGGACCATGTGAGCCCTGGGTCTGGGGAAAGGAAGTTCACTCTTCCTGCCCCCCATGACAGCTGCCTTCAAGCATCCCAGCTGGGTTTCTTGAACTAAGAATGGGAAAACTCCAGTTTAGGTTCAGAGGATGAGCAAACTTCTTTCACCCTTCAGGTGCGCCATGCTCTTCAAAATTTCTGTCACTTACTCCTGGCTCCATTCCTGAGGTTCTGGTTAATGTTTTCAGAGAGGTGCTTTTTACTGGGAGGCGGCATCAGAGAGAGGTGTACCCAGTGCTCAGCCCTGGCACACCTAGATATGCCATAAATCTGATGCAGGGATCCTTCCTGCCAACGTGTTTCACACTTTTTCTGCATCTGTATATGTAGCTGCCCCACTTACTTTGAAAAAAAGAGCAAAACATTAGACAGCATCCCTGAACAGCAATGCAAATTCCTGAACTGCACTTGAGGAAAAATGTTCCTGCTTGTCACGTTACTGAAATCTTTTGGCTCCAAACAAATTCTCAGTTCGCTAATACTGATTCCATAATATTTACTGTCCCATCACATCCAGCTCTTGCTTCTTTCCATCTCTGCTGATGGTAGAGCAGAAGTATTTTTCTAGCATTTTACCTGACTTTAGCTTGCCCTCTTCTCTCTTTATCTGCTTTTGGGATGCCTTTTTCATTTACTGCAATTCAGAATTTTTATCGCCTCCACTACTGAAGAAATACTGAGGTTGCTAGCCTAGAAAATATCCACCAGCCTGTGAAAAGCCATGCCCATGCAGCATCACACATGCTAAGAATACATTCCTACCAGTCCCAGTAGGGCCTCATGTGCAGGTGTACATTAAACACTCGTTTTGGTCCTTTTCACCATAAAGCATTAAATCTCAGGATCCCTTAATACTCCCACCCAGCCTCACAGCAGGCACGTCTGAAGAGACATGAATTTCAGCATCTTGTAGAGCTGGTGAGGCACTTAGTTAAGCGTTCCCCTTTTGGGCCTCACTTTTGCTACTATGCACAATAACGCTCAAGGCTATGCAGCTGCACTGCAGTTCATGCAGGATCAGATTCCCCTGCCCTCTTTCTCCTGGCTTAGCACTTTTTTTTTTTTCTTTTTCTTCTTTTACCCTATGCTCATACATGAACACTTCAGAGTGAAGAGTGCCATTAAGCTCAAAGAGAACATGCACGAGCGCTTCATAGCACTCCACATGGCATTTTTGCCAGCCTTTCCCTTCAAAGAAGCTGCTCCAAAAGCTGTCGGGTGCCAGCGAAACTCTCCCCGTTGGCCTTGGATCAGGCCCAAAGCAAGGGACACAATTAGATGAGAATGGAGGCACTAATGAAAGGCAGCTTGCCTGCCAGCAGGCAAAACACAGGGAGACCTACAAGGAGAGACCAGTATTTGAGGGTCAAACTTGCCGTCCTTTGAGTGACAAACCTCTGTGCATCAGATGCCCTGCCAAGCAATCTGTGCTCTTCGTGGCTTCCACTCGAGCAACGTGCTGAGGCATTCAGTAGTGGCCTTGAACCGCAACATGAAAACAGTGTGTGGGCACCGCCTCACTTTTTTTAATCCATCAGATTTGTTTGTTTAATATATGCTCATTGTCTTGTTTATTCTTTTTATGAATCTTATTACAAAGCAGTATTTTTAAATGGCAGTGGAAAGTACACCGGTTGAAGATGTTTGGGAGAGACAAAGAGAAACCTGAGTAAAAGCCTGTACCCAAATTTCATGAGGGACCAAATGGGTGTTCTTCTCATTCCCCTTTTTCTTCTGCATGTAGCAGTCAGCTCAGGAAGAGATGTCTCAGAGCCATTCTCTCCAGCCCTCTACCAATAAATAGGGCAATACAAGAGTCTCCGCAGTCCAACAGTTCCTCAATAACTTGCAAACACACACTGTGTCAATACCACCCAGCATGAAATAAAGTCCTCACTCAATGCAAATTGTCCAGGGTACTCCATTTTTCATACTGTTCTCTCTTGAAAATTGCCTTATTGTAACAACTTATCTACCTAATTTAGATCTCAGTGCTTTCTACTCACATTAACATTGGTTGCAATTAATGCAAATATACTATCTCATCCAAAACAAAATCCAACAGATCCTTTTATCAGAGTTGTAAGACGATGTGTTTGGATGAAGCGTCTAGCAGGGTCCTGCAAGTGCTCTGGTTTGTTTAATATTTTCACCAGTTATCCGAAAGCAGCAGTAGAAAAAAACATCAATTATATTAACAGTTGACACCAAGATTCAGGGAGAATAGGGGGTGGAAAATAAATTTATAGGGAAAATGGAAATCAATTAACAAGGAGTTGAGAATTAGACAAGCATTATCCAAATGATGCAAATTCATAACTACAGTATAGCAGACTGATTTCTTATCGCGTCTGGATAACCTAATGCTACCTTGGAAGATACTTTGCACAGAAATAAAATAGTAATATCTTGCACCCAGGAAGTGGATTGTCCATTCTTTATATAGTATTCTAAATGCTGTAGAAATTCATAGAGGTGCAGAAATTACAGCAGGAGAAGAGTAGCTACAACTGAACAGGAAAGGGTCACAGATGATCGATAGACTGACACCACTACTGCTTGTGCAGTTTGCCCCTTTAGCTTAAGAATTAAGTTTAACTACTTAACAACCACAAATCATCTTCAACGCTCTGTGCTGCTTTATTTGATACATAAATTATGGTTTATTGCAACCCAGATTTATTTACACATGCAAAAGAAGAAGAGATAGCTAGGCAAAGGTAGCTGTCACACACAACAAGATAGCTCAGGAGCATCAATTCATGGCAGAGTCCGTGTGCATTACAGACTGGACTGTGTAGGTGCTGGATGCAGAATTAAGCCTTCCTGATGGAAAAAGCTTTTCTTGGCACTGTGAGCTCTAGCACTGTCAGCTATTACAAGGTCCCAGAGACCTGCAGGTGTTGGGTGAGGGGCAGCAAGTGTTGTGAGCCACTGCCTTGCTGGGAAGAACCCAGCACACCACTGCTAGTGTGCACGTTAAATGGACCCTGTCTCATACCCAGCTTGAGGGCCACTAGACAGACATCAACTGAATGGCTGGGCCATAAATTGCCTACAAAACTTCCTTACTCTGGCTGCAGTCTACTATTCGTCTCTGGCTTCCCACCACCAGTTCATAGCCCTTTTCTCATGTTCAATCTGGCTTCCCAGTCCTCCGTTTCCGGTGTCAATACTGCAGTGGCTCCTGTCCCACACTCACTCCCTTTGCCTCTTCTTCCAGCCACACACAGGCTCCCCAATTCAAGCACATCTTTGTCTTTCCCCTTCTGCTCTGTGTCTGCAGGACAAAAGTAATGACAATGTCTTCTTTCCTCCAAAACATGCTCAGATGCTTGTCCCAGACATTAATGTCACCCTCAACCAAGCAGTACCTGGAAACCAACACACCTCTGAATACCATAGATGTTTTTTATCATCAGTCACCAAAGATAATCTGTACAGTCAATATAGCAATACAACTCCAGAGAAGTTAAGATGGTGAAAGAACAAAAACCACATCAAAACTTAGGAATACAGCTGTGAGGATCAAGGCATGATACCAGTGCCTCAGCACACTTTGGACCAAAGTGAGCTTAGCCTCAATAGGTAGATATTCTCAACAACCTTTCCTGAGGTGCTTAAGCAGTCAAGCCTCCAACTTGGTACCACGGACAAAGTATCCCAGCTCTGCCCTTACCTATAGGAAAACCCACTTCCTTTGTGATTTTTCCATCTCATCATTCTGTGAGTCAGGCAGGATTCGTGCTCATTTGCAAGGATCCTAGGTTGGCAAAGGCCAACTGAACACATTGAAGCTTTGGGCATCTCTACCCTCACCCTATTAGTGTGTTCCCAAGACCCACCGTAGCAGAATTTACCCCCATTTTCCCCTCATCTCTCTCCTCCAAGGTAATGTACCAAGGAAATACAGGAGTTTTACTGACATATCTGCACAGGCTATTGAGTAGTTAACATGCTCCATGCTGAATTCCAGTATGGCACATGCAAGCTCCATACTGGGTTATAGTCAGGCTATAGCCATACCAGTAAACTAGACAATTATTGCATTAGAACCAAATATCCAGGCCAGCTGGCAGAGAACAGTGTGCTAGTGAAAGAGTCTCCTAAATGAGGTGGCAACAATCAAACTGCCTACTGGGTATGGTCCCTGGCACACTCCAATTGCCAGATCAGGCCCAAAAATTGTTCAGAGAGTGTCAGTTGCAATGGGCCACGTTCATGCCAGAAAACGTGCCAGCAGTTTACTAGCATAAACAATTGTCTTCCAGGGCCAAGGAAGGCTGCCAGGCATGCTTGGATTTACTAGCATAGACTCAGTCTCAGCATCTGCCTTTTCCCCATGTCACTAATAATACAACAGCATCCAAGAATGTGGAAAACAAAGCTAAAAAAGGTTTGGACTGCATCCTCTGTGTAGGAAGGTGAAAAGGTGCATACTGAATATTTCCTTCCCACTTGATCTCCCCAAGGTGAGCTGAGACCAATCACAGCACATTTCCCTTTATCTAATCTGCTTGTGAGAAGTAAGAAAATACACTTGATTACTTTCTTCTGTGGAATTTCTTTGGTCTTAAGGTTACTTCTGAAGTTTGCTGAGATTCTTCAACACTACTTCAGCCACAGACCATTCTCAATGTTTTGTTTTTACTAACATGCTTTGGCAAATGATATTCAGAATTTTCTTCCCAATCTACAGTGAAGCTTAGAAGTAGCTGAATGTAGCTTTGGATATATATTTTAAGGACAAAAACTTCCCTATCAGGCCTGCAGAGTTATGCATGGAACAAAATATATGACAGATAGGAATGATTGCCCTCATCCTGCTCCCTTCATTGTAATTCAGGAGTGATTCTCTCAACATTAGAGTTGTCTACCAGCGTAAGACTAGTATCACAAGAGGAGCAGTAGACCCATAATTGAATCTGACTTTACAGACATTCTGGCCAAATATCCCCTTCCAGCCCCAGCTGTGCAATCCATAAAAAGTGCAATCTCCAGTCCCCTTACCTATATGCCACTGCCAGTAGTTACTGTCCTTTCAGCTCAAGGGAGTCCTCAGCCATTGCACATTGAACCCCAGTAGCTAAAATGATTTAAATTGCAGGGCTTGGCTAGATCAATCCATTTTTACTTAAGTGGTTCAGGGAGCTTTTACTTAAGCAAATATTCCAGGAGATTGAGAGGGACCTTCAGAGGGTAAATAGCCATCTGCAGTTGAAAATGGCAACATCTCCCACAGATGCAGCTCTTTGTAGAGAATCCTAGTTACAAATACAGGGCAATAGCTTTGTAACAGATGCTAAGCAAGGAATAAAACACCTGTGCCTTGTGTCAAATGCAGACGTTAAAAGACAAAGCTAACTGTGTTAGGTGCATTCATTCCAGCTATAGCTTCAGAAGAAAAAGTGTACTGTTACTTGCCAGCTCCAAACACAGACTCTGATTTAACCTTAGCACTTTACTTTCACAGTCAAGGATTAAGTGGAAAAGAATACAAGTCACAGAACAACTTCAGCTGGAAGGGACCTATGAGCATCTCTACTCCAAGTCCATGGTCAAGGCAGAGGTGATTTCAAAATCAAATCCAGAGCCTTGTCCAGTTCTGAGTATCTCCAGGCAAATGTTCTTCTCTCACTAAGTCCTTCTCAGCCTAGCCCTGTGACTCTGCCCTCCCCAGCTGGAGGACCGCTTGCCTGGGGCACTGCCTCCTGCACCTTCCCACCACCTGGGGGTGGAGGCTGCCAGGAGAGGAGGTGCAGGGCAGGCAGGCATGCCTGAACCCTGTTACTCTCGCACATCCCCTTTGCCACTCTTCAGAGCCTCCTCTGGCTTTTTAGAGATGCTGCTTACCTTCTCTCCCACTACCTCAGCCTCCTTAGGCCACTGCAGCTGCTCCCTGGAAAGGACAAGAGCAGACCCCAGATTAGCAGGTCTCAGCCTTCCCCTTCCTTCCCACTCCTACCCCAGGAGAGATAACACTTGGCAGCACAAATAACACAGCCAAGACCTGTTTATTCCCATGGTTGGAGTAGTGGCTCAGGCAGTGGCTGAAGAAAAAGCTTTAAAGCAGGTGAGGGAAAAGAGGAATGCATGCACGGACTAACAGTTTCTACTTACCAACTCAGATGTTCCTCGGGTTGCTCACAGCAGCCCTGGCATCTGCTCAGCCCAGGAGGGAAAGTGAGGCACCTGGAGGTGGTGGTAATGGGGCCAAGGGACATAACCTCTTTTAAGAGACCCAACAAAAGAAGAAAGGGGAAGATGAGCAAGCCTTACTTACAAAGCAGGACCTTATAGACCCATCTTCTCCCACATTTATTTCCAAACATTCTCCTTGAGCTGAGCTCAGCCCTCAGAGAGGGAAGTGGCTGATACAAATGTGAACTAAAGTGCCTTTGTTACAGGCAGGGCTCTGCCACTTCTCTCCCCCTACAATATATCTACCCAACTCACTGATCTGCCATTTATCGCTATCACACCATTTACAGTTCAGGATACCTCCATCACCTAGTTTATATGCTCAGGACAGCAGTAACTGCAGTGCCAGGACCCTATTTGCTTGACTTTATCCACCACTAATGCCAATATAACCAATATAATTGGATAAAAGGAAATCCCACCGTATTCC
>NW_010311356.1:3732-18010 GCF_000700745.2 Antrostomus carolinensis | reverse complement strand
GCTGAAAACGAATGTACATCTTCAAGTGCTGGAAGACAACTTGGTATCTGAAACAGAGTCATATGCATCTGTATTTCAGACTAACATGACCTCAGTGAAATCACAGCCCAGACTGAAAGGTTTGGGTTTGTCTGCTTGCTGCTGGCAAAAGGATCAGTGAGTAGGTACCTCGCTACAGGCCAAACGCTGCGTTGCTGACTCAGACACAGAACTGGATTTTAAAAGTGCTTAAGGAACTCACAGCCCAGATGAAAATAGCACTTGTACCATAGCCTCACTCAGAGTTTTTTTTTTTTTTTGCTTCAGTGGCAGATAGAGACAGAAGATCTGAGTTCTCAGACTCACATGTTTGTGTCCTGTCCCACAGACACTTAACTAAAGGAAAGTCACCCAGAGCCTTAAGACACAACCAAAAGTGGGCAATACTTTATAAACACAGACTAGTCACCCCAACTTCTGAGCAGCTCACCAATGAGACTATTTTGTCCTTCCACCAGTCTCAAGAGATTGGGAGGTATTATCAAAAGGTGGGTCACTGTAGCACAGACAAACACATAATCTAAACTGAAGTCACAGCTTGCTCTGTCAGAGCTGGATCTTCTTAAACCTTTGGCATTGATCTCCTGACTCCAGCCTTCCCTAGACTCTTTTTCAGTCTTAGATTTAGGGGAAGGCAGGTGTGCAGGTGAAAACTGGAGTACCATAACTTTGTACGTTGAGCACTATCAGCAACAAAGCTGCCTTGACAAGTCAAGTGTAGTCTCTCAGGCTGTCAGATCCCAGCCCACTTAGGATTTTATGGGTCAAAACCACAATAAAAATAAAAGGGAAGTCAATGGGTCAGCAGGTATAACTGAGCATAGGTCCATTAACTTTTCATTAGGTACAGTATCTGTAGACTTGACCCACTTGGAGAATGACCTACAAGTGGCTACAAGTTAAAAATAATCTTCTGCCATTGGTTTTAAGGAATGAAGAAGAAAATATTTTCGTCCTTGTCTTTAACTTTGGGGGTTTTTTACCTCAAATTTGAAGTACACTTCGAATTATCAGTCAAACAGTGAATTCAAAAGTGACAAGAGACAGAGCAAAAGCCAAAGAGGTTCAGCCATGAAATTGGGTACAAAGTGCCTTTGATTCTTTGGAGCCATTGACTTCCACCTTCTGAGGCAATTCTTGTTCAAGCCCCAAATCAGCTCTTTGGGATCTACTGCCAGGATCACAGTTCCTGGGCTTAACTGGAGCTCAAGTGTAGCACTGACGGGAAAACAATCAAACCAAAAAACCCAAACAGACAAACAAAGAAAAAAGCTAGAGGAAACCTTCGTCCTGTGAAATACAGAGGCATTTCAGAAAGAAAAAGAGGGAATAAGAAATAGCATCTTTTTTTTCACCACCAAGGAAGACTGAGAAGAGACTGCTGCTCCTGTGACAGCTGAAGTCTCCAAGAGATGCAAAATAGCCTGTGGCAACAGCCTGGAATTGTCTTGCAATATCAGTGTCCTCATATTGCCTGGACGAATGATGAAACTGCATTGCATGAGCTCCATGGCTCACTGCAGGCATTGTGCTCCAGCTCCATGGGCTGTCGCTACACGGGGCACTGCCTCCTGCCCATGCTGCCTACATCTTCAGGGCAGAGTATCAGGGATAGTCAAGGGCCAAACTTTCAGCCAGCGTAAATTGGCCAAGCCCCACCAGCTTCCCTGGGACTCCCTTGATTTACAGCAGCTGAAACTCTGGCCCCCGCTATGCTTAAAATCTGAGACAGGCTTTCATTGGACACAGAAGAATACTCTTTGGGACACTTTGAAACCTGTGCTGTGTGCGAGCGAGGAGCTAAACGATTCCCAAGATTTTCTGTGAGACATGTACAAGCACACATTGTGTGCCGAGCGTGAGCAGGCTCCACCAGACACACAGACACAGAATACGCTCCCTGGGATGTGCCAGGGTGAAGAAGAATATTCTAAGTCACTTCATTTTTACTGGAAACTCTGCGCCAGTCCTTCCACATATAACACACTGTGCGCTCCTCGCAACCAGCATTGTCTGAACTTGTGGTATTTTAATAAACGTTCCTGCCAAGCCAAAGGTGCTCTAAGACACATCACCTTTGTCCAGAAGAGGATCCCAGCTGAAACGAAGTCCAGAGATTGTGACCTCTGCTACAAACCAACACATAGGTATGTTAAATGAGTTCCTATTAAAAATAACCACTCTCCATACTGCCTGGAGTAGAGGGGGGGCACAGGCTGTTTAGAGAAGGCACATGAGGGTGACAGATCGCAACAAAAAATCCTTTCACTGTGCACAGAGGAAAATGAGGCGGTACAAATGAATGCTTCTTTTTTATTTCATAGGGACAGGTTGGCAAAAGCAGATTATAGGGTTTGGGCTGCATGGAAAAGAAGAATTTGACTTTTTTTTTTTCTGGAATCCCGATTCATCTTCATTATTCAGTCACTCAAGCTTCCTTGGAAACAGAGTGCCACTGAGTTATTATGGCAGTCATAGATGCATTCAGCAGAAAAATATACGTATAATAACGAAAGAAAGTAAAACTGCTCTCCTTGTGCAGCCCTACAGAGAGACAGCCAGACAAAAGCATGAAAAAATTGACTGTCTGGCCAAGAATGAAATTGCTGGCAAGTCTGGTTTCAACCCTGCTATTAGCTTTCTTGCAGCTGCTTCAACTACCCAAGCAGTATTGAGATAAGTGCATTCTCTGAAGTCTTCTTTTTTTTATTATTGTTTTCTAATTGGGGGTAATATATTTATGTGTATATTAGCCTACTTTTGATTAATACTTCATCTGAAAGAACTTAGGACCCAACAGTCAGCCACCTTAAACAAACAAACAACAAAAAATACCCAAAACAAACAAAACAAAAGATACCCTAAACAAAAAATACCACACCACCACAAAAGAGAACCCAGGGGAAAAAGCTCTCAGAAATGTTCCTGCATTTAGGGATGAATGTCCTGCTTCTTCTGCAGGCAAAGCCCACTCCAGCTTCATTGCACATGGAGCAATTCTGCTGTGCCAACGGGGCAGGACGTAGGCAGCTGCACAAGGTGGGAGGCTGGGGCAGGCAATGCACTCTTGCCAACTCCCTGCTTGGTTCCTCTCACTTGTGCAACAATTGGGTGGGCAGAAAAGAGAAGCAGGGGTGGATCAGCATCCACACGGCTCCTACCCTGACACCGCAGCCACCCCAATGACATAAGGGGCTGTGAGTGCAAACTTTAGGTGTTTCTGGGAGAAAAGGAGGTGCCCAAGGTAAAGGCTTACATCTTGTTCCTGTCCCAGGAAGATCGTTACTGAGTGCTGATAGATGGGGTTGAAGGAGGTCACGGTCAGGGTCTGGACCTCAGGAATATATTTGTGACCTGATGCAATGATAAAGCCTGACATGATGCCAGCCTTCAGACTCGCTCATGAAAGTTTCCTCTCTTCAGAGGTGTAAAGCACTTCTGTTGCAAGCCCAGTAAAAGAAGGTACTGTCTAAGGGTAGAACAGAAAAGGTTATGGAAGATTTGCCAAGAAAGTGCCTGTGCTCTTCTCATTCCAAAACACGCAGGCTTAAAAAAAAAATTGAAAAGTTTCAAAAGGCACCCAGGGATTGTTTTTTAGGAAACAAAAGATGCACTTATGGGTTAGCTTTTCCAAGTTGCTGCATTAGTAGATACACTAAACAGACAGCTTGATCTGGATGAGTCACACAGCAGAAGAGGAACAATGACCTGTGTGTTCCTCCAGTACAAATTATTCATTTTTCTCTGTCAATAAAGACTTTATTTTTTTAATATATAATTGCATTTGGGCAGCCAATCAGGAGGGTGTGGCTATCAGTAGATCACCCCCTCCCCCAGGGAGTCAAATCTCTTTGGCAGGGTGTCAGAATTTCAGGATACCCTAAGGCAGGCCACAGCATCTTAAAAATAACTTAAGCACACCTCATATCATGCCTAGATGTTGAATCAGCCCAGAGATGTCAATCACATACTGCCGTTCACGGCAGAATCACCTCAGTTGCTCTGATCCTCACTTTTGAACTTACAACTTCCCTTCACAGGAATCAGAAGTGGGTGTGGGTATGTGTGTGTGTGTGTGTAATTCTCCTGCCTCCACAATAACAATTCCACCCTTTGAGCCTCTGTGTTGGGAAACAGCCCTTGCAGAACAGTAAGTTCCTCTTTCACAACTGCTTGTTGCTGAAAGGAGGCAGCACAGCTTGGCAATGGCAGTAGGAGACAGCTAACCTGGGCCTTCCCCTTAAAAGTTTATAAGCCTTTTGCTACTGACAGGTACTCCAGTGTGATTTCACCCCACAGAGTTATTCTCAGCTTGGCCCCTCTAACTCGTTCAGAAGTATGTACTCATCTCAAAGGTGTCAGTTCTGAGAGCTTAGCTTGAGATACTACGTCTGGTTTTCAGAGGGTCTGGTATTATACTCTACTGTGCTGTTGCTGTAGTGGTTATTTATCTGCACTGGAACAATATCCCCAGACTGCCATGCTGGATCCATATGTTGGTGGATCAATAACCAGCTTCAGTTAACTGCTCAGCTTCTTTGGAGAACAATATCTGCACACAGCACCCAAAAATTAGGGTTCAAAACAGACGCCATTTGTTAAAGTACCTGCCATACTCCCTCATACCTTGTTTTCTCTATCTGTAAAGTAAGGTTGAAAATATCAATCTGTGTAAAATACTTTGGGATGCATATACAGGTGCAGAGCACTTTAAGTATAGCACAGTGCTGGGCTGCATTGCTTTACAGTTTAGGAATACATGCTTTTCTCTGCTTCACCTTGCTGTCATGGGACCTCTGAACTTGTGGTCTAGCAAATTCCACTGATGCCCACTGAAATAAATTCAATAATTTACTTGAAAATAGAAAAAAAAAATTATTGTATTATTATTTATGGGATATGAATAATCCATTGCTACATATTAGGGCAAGATACACAGCTTCAGAAATTAGCTTTACGACTTAGTAGTCCCCAGGTTGGAGCACTTGCCTTATTTTTTGCAGACCACTAGGTGGAAGTGCTGCTCCACCTCAGCCTTGCCATCCCCAAGCCCTCTGAAGTGGCAGCCAGGGCTGGAGCAACCCTTGACAAACTTCTTTTCATGGGGACACGAAAGATGAGGAACCAGGAGCTTCAGTCCCCCGTCTCCCCCCTCCCCAAAGCAGAGACTCGTTTCCAGTGCACAGAGTATCACAGGAAACATATATCAAAATCAATATATAATGAAATCATAACAACAAGGCTTGTGACAGCAAGGCATAAAACCTGGAATGTGCCTTGAGAAGGAGAGACATGAATTTGTCAAGCATGCCATAACACAAGCCTTTTATGAATTATTAGTAATTTATAATGCACTTTTAGGTTCTCCCTGAACCTAGGGAAATAAATGGGCCTTCTTGGCTTTTCTCTAAAATGACAAATGTCTTCTTTATTCCTTTTGCTCTCTCCCAATTCCCAGCTTCCAGCCTCTGCCTATAGACCCACTTAGCACGAGGTAACTCTATACATCCTTTTTCTGCTCTTCCTGAAATGAATTATCTCCTATAGCAGCTTTCCAGGGCAGCGCCTGCCAGAAGGCAAGCTCCAGGAGTAAAGTCCTTTCCTAAGTTTGTCTGTCCAAAGCCATTTGCCCTGCAGCCTCACTCGGAGCTGACCTAGTAAAACCAGACAAACAACTCAACAGCCATTTCCCCTTTCCCTCTTTCTGCCCTCTGTGTTCTCACTCTCTCCCCTCAGCAATCTAAGTCTGCTCACTCTTAAATCCTGGGGCCACTGGGCACTTCATACATCCCACACGGACCAAATGCAGAGCACAGAGCAGGGTAATCCTGAAGGGAGAGGCAAGAAAAATGGCAACATAGGAGGGTTAAAGGCAGGCTGAGCCTAGCAAGCATCGTCTAGACTTTCAGTCTCATGATTCAGTGTGTCTGATGTAAAACTATTTAAATAAGAGTTATGTAAATAACGTGGCAGACAGATAGATTATTTAATATAATCAAAGGGAGATAAGGCCCAGGCCCCAGTCCTTCCCTGAAGTAAGGCTGCTTTGTGCCATCCTCACAATACAAACAGCCCTGAGGCGGGAAGACCCAGCCAAGGGAGGATCACCCCAGCACAAGGAGATAGCCTCCTGGCTTACAGCCAGCACAGCAGCTCTCACAGAGCTCCTCCATCTCTAAAGCCAACCAAGGGGCCTTCTTGAGAAATCTCAGTATCCAACTGGTCTCTGCTGCTCTATTAACACCTCAGAGACACTATCCTTTGGGATCATTGGGAGCAAGCTTCCTCTGAGCTATGCTGGAGGATTTGCCTGCAGCTGAGCCAGCTGGAGACTGTGACCAGGGATAGAAACAGTTGGATAATAAAATAAGCAAACTTTTTCCTCACCTTTTCACCTTCCTGCAGGGTTAGCCTCAAAAATAGAGTTGAAAATGGCCCATCAGGTAGGGTAGAACTTCCCTCTCATTATCTTGTTACCATCTTTAGCATATTCATCTGAGCTTTACCCACTTCTAAACTTCCCAGGGCATGTCTGCACCACAGCAATTGCATGCGGGATAAACCCAGCTGAGCTAGCTTCAAAACATCTTACTTGGGGACTGATAGCAATGTAAATACAGGAGCACAAGGCTTGCTACAGGCTCCAAAACCTGCTGGAGAAGCCAGCTCTGTGATGGTCAGTGCCTGGAAGACCACAGGCAAGCATGAGGCTGGCTTGAGTTTGTTGACAGGAGCAGGAGTTGCAGTGCAAACGTGCCCTTGTGTAACATGATTTCCACCATCTCCTCCTGGACACCAGGCTTCCTACTAACTCGGTTTATTTTTGTTCCACAGTGAAGTAACATCATCTTCTTGACATTCTCCCTTTCTTTTTCTTTAAACATGTAGGCCTGACTTGACCATCCCTATGCTAGAATCAACATGCAAGCAAGTTTAAGTAAAGTTTAAGTAAGGACCGCGCTGCTGGCATTTTCTGCAGTACCACACCCTCTTGCCTCTTCTTCCCATTCAGGTCACCCATAGCTCTCCTGACTACACCTCTTTCCCCACCCCCCCTCCTCCTTTTTCTTAAGTTACTCGGTATCTGCTCAATCTAATCTTCTCATCCACTTTGAATGAATGGGACCAACCAGTTCTGCTTCCAGACATGGCCTGACCCACGGATAATCTTCACAGTTGCATGACCATGTCAATTAAGGACAGTATGTTTGTTTTTTAAGCCAGGAGAGCCAAACCTACCAGGGACAGGTTTATTCAGGTATAAATATGTTTTGTATGGGTACAACATAGCCTCACTCCCACATGGCAACGCAGAGGAGTTAAAGCAATATACCTGAAGCCAGCGTTGGCCTTTTTTACATACACACAAACACAAGTGGCTTTTGCACACATACAAAACCAAGGTGAAGATACATGGGGCCTCTCCCTCTCCACCACAGTCACTCAATGGTGGGCAACAATTTAATGCATCTTCTTTCAGCTTGCAGACAACAGTAACCATCTAAAGGCAACCTGAACAAGGAACAGATTTACTCGGACTTCCTCCACTCATACCTTCTACCCAAATTAATGTCGGAATAGATAAGGCTGGAGAGAATTTCCCTTCCTTTTTAAAAAAAAAAATAATAAAAAATCCTTTCCTTAATTTAAATGGTCTGACTCATCAGCAACACAAAGATGACAAAATGTCTATTCTCCCCCCTCAAATATTTTGGCATGATTTTGCTGTCAAATTAGGGTACTCAATCCATGCCAGTTGGGGAAAAAAAAAAAAAAAAAAGGCTCCTAGCACACTCATTGTATATGATTAGGATTTGGGGAGGGTGCGGAGCATAACATCATCATAGGCAGAAAGTGAAAACAGCCAAAGGAAACGCCTACACTCTTCCTTTACAAAAGCTGCTTGTTGTGTCTGTCTGAACAATGGTTAAAAAACCTGGAGGGAAATTAGAAGGAAAAAGATAAGTGACTTTATTAAAAGCAAAAGATTGATTGAGAAATTGATTGCACTTAATTGGGACTGCGTGAGCAAAGGAGAAGATTTCAGGTGGTTGTTTGCTTTTGTGGGGTTTTGTTTTTTTTTTTTATTTCCCCCCCTCCCGCCCCCAGTCTTGCAGAGAATCCTGCCACAGAACCATACAGGCAGGAGACTGAAATACTGAGCTCAAAGCTTAGGTTTGTTCCTTCTCCCAGGGTTTCACTTGCCTAAAAGCAGCTGGCTTTGAGAGCTGACCCCTTCCACAGCACTGCCAATTGCAATATTGGATGCCTCAAAAAGGAGGAGTCACAAGGTTAAACTTCAGAGTTGGCTTGTTCATGCATTTCTTTCCAGAACTTTTTTTTTTTTTTCTTTGCTTCTGAGCATTCATGGGATGCTTTCCTCTCTAACAAGGTCTAAAATCTTTTTAAGTTTTTTTCAGATAATGGCAAGATTCTCATCAATTCATTTCAGGAGTGGAGTCCTTAAAAGAAAAATGTTATCCAATTGTTAATAGTGAGACCTGGAAGAGTTATATGACTAAACCTCACTAACCAAAGGGACAGAGATAACACTGTTTCAGGGCATATTTTCATGAAGTAGAGACTTCATTTTCTGGAGTTATGCACATAATAATGAAGCTGCAGCACAAGAGAGAACTAGCTCAGAGTTTCACAATCTTTCTCCCCAAAACTATCCTCAAGGGGAAAATGATAATGTGCATGAACAGTTAAAATGAAAGCAAAAACCAAAGTAACCCCTTTGAATGAACCGATTCCTGTTAATGTATTGTTATTACCTTACAATATATACTACCTTAATTTTCCTCTTAAGGAGCAGGAAGGACAGACATTCATACTGCACAGATAAGAGCATGCTTTTCAGCTAAAACAAAGGTTCCAGCAGTTAGATTTGGATTTGCTTTGTTTAAAATCCAATTGCAAGGTACACAGGCCTCAAAGTTATCTAAACAGTACAGTCAGTACACAGACTCACAGCGTTGTTGAGGTTAGAAGGGACAGGACCAACACAGTCTTCATTTGCCTGTGTGATTGCTTTACATTAATAAAATATAAAGCCTTTTTGCCTGTGAAGGCAAGGAGTTGAACTGGACGGTCAGGATGCCCTGTGTACAGCTATGCTCCAGCTTCCTAGGTGCGGGCAACTGGTACCCAGTACAACTGTACACCCTGATAATACATTTCACATCCACTAATTTCATTTGCCTACTCTAAGCAAGAACAGAGGCTTTACCCAAGTATTTTCAGATGAGTAAACTTGGTAAGAAAGCAAGACGAGAGAATGCAGGAGTGATGTTACAAGAGCACACGGCAAATTTGATGACCGAGGCAATAATGGATAGCCATAAAAATGGTAGGACTGAACTTATATCCTTGCTCCTCTCAAAAAGACTGAAGAGCTGTCTCTTGTCTTTCCTCACCACAAAAGCATCTGAAAACAAAAACACTAAAAGCAGCACTAATTTCTCCATTACCCCTTCCAGTTCTCCAGTGTGAGCCAAGAGCCCCATGGATACAGCAAGAAGGGTAAGGAAACAACTAACGCCTTTTTACAATGAGGTTTTCCATACCAAGTTCCTCAGGACTGAGATACAAACCAAAGGAGGAGGAACCAGCATGGGCTTGTCTCTCTTTGTCAGACACATACCTCCTGTGCCAGCTGCCACAGTCGATGGCCTCCTACAGCCCTCCTACAAGCCTCTCCACCATCACCTTCTTTTCTGTCCATCTGCCAGAAGTTACCACTTTACCAGATCTGCCAGCTGAGCTGCTTGTCCAAGCACTCCCTCATGCATCCCAGTCAAAACACGCCAGGTCAGCTAACATGGCTTGCCATATAGGTCTTTCCTAACCCAATTCACTGGGACTGAGATGGGTTGGGAAACTATAAGGTAAGAAATGCCACTACCAGACTCAAGAAGTCAGCAGCCTCTGGCAGGAGGGCAGCGACCAGTTAAAGGAAAAAAATAATAATAATTAAAAAAAAAATCGCACCCCCCCAAAAAAAAATCAACCCTGGTAGCCAAAAAAGTCCATGTCACTGAGCCTTTACAGTCCTATTTTCACTGTGCCCACCCTGCACAGGACCACTGGAGCAGTCATGCACATGCTTCTCCTCTTTTTGCAAATGGCCACATCACTCTACAGCTACAATTACCTGTAGCTAGTGCTCGTTAAGTGCTTTGAAGATTAAAAGCACAGATACAAGTGTTAAATATTGTAATTATTCTTACTACATAACACTGCTGCACTGAAAGCAGGGAGGGGTTGTTTTTCCATGTTTGTATGTGGGAATACCATGACAGCTGCTCCTTTCTGTAAGTGAATTGCTGCCAAGGACCTTGATAAGGGGTTGTGCTTGAAGGAAAAGGACCGAGTCTGGGAGTTTTCTTGGAGTGCTGCATACCACAGTGAAATTAAACTGTGCTCTTTCCAAGCTTCCGCTGTCAGAGCTTATTCCTATACGTGCTGATTACCCCAAGCTGCCTCTGGCTCCAGGAGGAGCAGCAGTGACTCTCAGCAGCTTACCAGGGCTTGATCCTACAAGTAGCATGCAGAAGGAAACACGCTGACCTGAGAATTCAGCTCAGACAAACAACTTGGGAGCAACCCCACAAGCATCAAATCCCAAAGTCCATACTTCTGTTTTATTCAGCTCATGCTTGGGGCTTTAGGAGAGAGCTCTTGTTGAATAAGGCCAGGGCAGCAAGGGATTTGGACTTTTCTTTCTATTAAGGACACCTTCTGACCTTCCAGCACTGCAAAAGGAGTGACCCTTAATACAGTTTCCCTGTACCTTCCTCTGCAGAGTCTGTCTGGCACTGCCATCACTAAGCTCACATGGCCAGGAGAAATACCTGGGGTAAAAAACCCTGGGTTTAGTCCATTCTTCTCTATTCTCAGAAACAGGTGGGGGAAGAAGTTTAAGGAAATCTTATAGTTCATTACTGCCTTGAAACTCCCTCAGATTATGCCAGGAGCCAGGCTGGCACCTAGCTGGCTTTCTGTAGCCAAGCACAAACAAGGCTGTGCTGAATTTGGGTCATGTCTGAGGATAAAGCCATGAGTGACCACTTCAGTTTGTGGCATGGGGTTAAATGTATTTCTGGGCACCTCCAGGCTCTGTGTCACAGCATATGGAGCCAAGGGCTGTAGCACTTAATCAGGCAGTGCTTCTCTACACGCACTGGGATCTTGCCTGAGCTAAGGATGAAAAGAAACCATATGACCTGCTGTTTCCATGTCTCATCCATCCCTCCCTCCCTTCCTCCCTTCTCCTGCAACAGCCCTGACCAACTTTGAAACTTTCCCCACACTCTAAGAAGAAATGATGTCATGACCCATCTCCTTCACATTGCCAGGCAGCTTTTTGGGAATAGATGGGAACTAAGAAAGCCTAGGGAACACAACTTCTGCAAAAGCAGGTGACCATCACTCAGAAGAACCCACCTTGCCTCCCCTTCCTGCACTCCCTCACACACACAGGTAGTCCTGAACAGGTGAAGCCACAAAAAGGTGGCCTGTTCCCACCTGAATAGAAGATATTAAAGCAAAATAAGCACCTGAAAACCTCTCAAAGAGGATAAACACAGGCACAGGCAACAACTTCAGCTGATAGCACACAGAAGAGGCAAAGGCAGGCACCAGGCTGACAGGACCCAGTTTAAAAGATACTCAAGCACCTACAGCTTCCCCTGAATCCTATGGGGCTTGCAGGTGCCCGACACCTCTGTGGGAACCCATGGTACATATCCACAGTCATGTTCCAGCCTCACAGAAGTTCCTTGTCTAATTTCAAACCTACCAACAGCAATAACACTGAATTTGGGATGAGGGAAATAATTTGTGGAAAGAGGCATGCTCTGCTTGTACCTTCAGTGTTCTGTGGAGAAAGAAGATGTGTCTGTAGTCTTTCTGAAGGGGTGAGGAGGACTGAAAAGTGTTAAAAACATATGTTCATTTTAGAACATTTTTAAACTTATTTAGTGACACAGCAGAAGGTAGCAGAGGATGAAGGACTAGCAAGAAAGAAGCCTGGGTGTGTCACAGGAGAAAGGAAAGGTTGTAAGAGGAAATGCAGGAGGTGATGCAGACAAGCTCATTAAATTGCAAGGCAAAACGTGGATTTTTGTCCCCAAGCGAAACACCTCTGTACTGTTGGCAGGCCAAGCTAATAAAGACAGATCTTTAGAGACTCCGCCGCCTGTCTGTATTTCCTCTCTCACCAAGAGGGAAAAAAAAAAAAAAAAAAAAAAAGCAGCTTCTGTCTGGCAATCAGCAACTATTTGCATCATCATACACAGAGATGGCAACCTTCCTGATCATGAAACACATCTACCCTTCAGCAGCAGAGCTTCTGTTCAGTCAGCCCAGAATGTAGCTGCCATCTACAACACTACACACCATTTTGCTCAGATGGGGCTGAGGGTGGACAGCCCCTACTGTACCAGCTATGAAGTGAAACTCACTGAGTTTTCCAAAGCCTCTAGAGGTTGGCGACAGGCATGGAAACCAAGCTCCAGTATTTGCAGAGTCTTTACAACACTGAATTTGCAACAGAATATGAGTGTTGCTGGTGAGATGCAAATTTGCAGTGAATTCAGTAACTAACAGAACAGCTTCCTTTGTTTACTACACAGAGGATACAAGAAAATTAAGCTAATATGGTGCTAGTCCAACTCACTGCTAAAAACACTTTTGACAAAAGCTGACCTCTTTGCTCCTGAATAAATATTAGCAATTTGTTTGCGCATTGTTCAGTCAGTTTTGTAGACAGGCAAAGAAAAATGAGCAAAGAACTTATTCAGCAATTTTTTTCCCCCACCAATTGTCAAATAAATTATTCACAAATACAAGCTTCCATCATTCATCTAGCACTAGACTAAACACTTTCTACTAAACTTCATTTTCAGCATCATGTTTCAGTTTATAGTTACATTTTTCCCTGGGCAAAGCAAGCCAGTCATTAGACAGCTCTCATAGGTTTTTACTAAACACACTTGATTAAGCCTTTTAAGAAGGAAGAGGTGGAGGAAATTGTGCTGTAAAGTCAATGGGAACATTATCATTCACTTCAATGGGAAATGCACTGGAAGAGATAACATTATTTTGAAGAGTTAACAAGTATACTTAACTCTGAAAAACAAACAAACAAAAAAACTATGCCACTATTGCACACTGCACTTTGTGATGGACAGTTTTCAAACTGAACAAAGTAAGCAACAAAATGCTGGAGGTGCCCAAAGCAGCAGTTTTCCATACCACCACCCCATGGTGCTACTTGGCACATAATGTACATACACGAAATTTAGCAGCAGCATCCAAGCTTCAGTCTTGCTCACTCTCCAGTGACTTAACTTCTGTGAGTTCATTCAGCATGGTGGTGCTGAGCTAGCACAGGTGCTCACCTTTAATTTCTCCAAGCCAGAGCCACAGCTGATGCAATTCAGCTTAATGGCTTGAGGATCTGGCCTCGTTTGAAAGGGAAAGCAGAATATGAAAAGAAAAATAAAAAATTTTAAAAATTTAAAGAATAAGATTCAAACATTAATTTCAAACATGAATTTCTGGACTGATTTACTGCGTGCCACATGGCCATGCAAAGTCAGGATGATACACATGCAAGAGACCTCTGAGACTAAATAACTGCAGGAAACTACTACATTTGGCATTTCTATGGGTAGGCAAATTGAAAAACAGGCACACCTCAAGAGCACACCTTTGCTGCAGGTCAGCAAGAAAACTCCATGTCATCTTTTTCTTCAAAGAGGTTTAAATGGCTGCTGCCATTCCCCTAAATTTAGAAGAAAGAGGGACACATGTACTTGTTCAGTCTATGCAAATCTGTGATGAACATCAGTGAGTGCAACACCTGTGTTCACCTCTGCAGAAAACAATTGTTTTAATCAACTGGTTACCATAAGCCCTTCTCTTCCAAAGGAAATGGTCTGTTTTATCCCAAATCAGTTCCAGATGAATCTTTCAAGAGTATCCCCCAAGATAATTATGCTTATTCATTATTAGCACATCAGCTCGAGATCCCAGGCGCAGTCAGGAGCTAGAGAGTGCACAAATGTAGAACAAGAGGCAGTCCCTACCCTGCTGAGATTACAATCTCAAAAGTCATAGGGGAAAAAAAAAACCCAAACCAAAACAAAATGACAAAATAGACAAACAGGCTCAGCAAATGTTGAAAGTTAGAGGCGTGGTGGAGGGCTCGCATTCCTTCTTGTGTTCAGTG
>NW_010311356.1:782-3702 GCF_000700745.2 Antrostomus carolinensis | reverse complement strand
CATGGAGAGACACGAAGCTCTTCCCATGGCACGGGGAGGCCGCTCCTTTCCACTGCAATCTCCTTTCACAGAGCTCTTTCCTAACCAGAAGAGCTGTTTCAGCTGTAGCTGTGCCCGTGGTCAATATTAAGGGCAGCACAGCCAGATGTGAGCCTAATACCCTTCTCTCCTTTGCTCAGCACACTTGGCAGATTCAGCTCAGGGCTTTCAAAAGGGCCAGTGTTTGGAAGTCCAGCTATCTGCATTTTTTCCTCCAGAACCTGTGCTTTAGACCTTCAGACTCAAGGCCTGAGTAAGAAGGACAGAGGCAATGGCATAAAAAGCTATGTGACTACTACCAAAACGTGTCACCTCGAGTCACTCCATCCAAAAGCCGTGAGGCTCTGGCCAGAGTTGAGAGCTGTAAAATACAACAATAAGCAGTGCAGAGCTGATAAGGACCTTTCTTTCAAATTTATCCCAAAGCCCAAGACACTATCTATGGGATCAGCCCTGCAGGTACTCAGACGCCACTCTGCCTACTTTTTGGATCCCATTGGGATTTAGGCTGAAAACAGGTGCCAAGATGCTCTGACTCAGGCGGTTGTGGGCATGCCCAGCAGCAGAGCTACCGGTGCCTGAGGAACACGCTGGTAAAAGACAGAGGCACCGGCCAGGGCCAGATGCCTTCAGAGTTCTGTGGTTGCTCAGTGTGGGGCACAGGGGCATTGCTGTGATTTTGGGCTACGCAGTCTGAGCTCCACTTACACCCTGCTGCAAGTGATAAAGTCCCCCTCTGAAGCTGGCCCTTATAAAAGCCATCCACACTTCCTCCACACTGTTCTCTCCACTTAATTTAAGTGCATCTAATCAGGAAATCTACATAATTGGAATATCTCTGTTAAAAATCGGGGATGCTTACTAACAATGACTGCATCTTGATCGGAATGGTAATATCACTTAATTGGGATGCCTTCAGGTATCTTAGTGGTTTGGGTTTTTTATGTCTCAAGCTCAAGCTAGTCTTGTCTGTCTGCTCCTCATAAAATAGCTTTCAGTTCCTCCTTAGTAATGATACAGGCAAACGATGATGTAAGTCCCTTTAACATTTTTTGCTTCTGGCTGTTAGTTGGTGTGGGAGGGGCAAATTACCTGTTTCTGTGGGTGTTCTTGCCACAGGGACGGTTACGGTAGCTTCAGTCACCATCCCATGCAAACCCTCTTTCTGCCTCCACCGGCCTCCCCATCATGCAGGGAATGTGCTACAGCTCTCCAGGAGGCTTCAGTGAACAGGGAAACATTGTTTTCTGCTGTTTAAAACTGAGGAGGAAGCTACCGACCAAAGTGTCCTACCACCAAAGTTCTGTTTGTAACTTACTGTTTCAGTGTTTGCAGCGTCCACAACTCTGAGAGTAAAATTGTGTATTAAAAGAAAGCTGTATCTCTGCCTGTCTACCCAACCAACCACTCTTACACCCCACAGTTATACACGTGCAATTATTTTTAAATGTAAGTCTCCGCTAAGGTTCTCTGTCTTTATTTAGGGATTATAGAATTAAATAGAAAATTCCATTTTTAAAACTAATTCC
This sequence comes from Antrostomus carolinensis, assembly GCF_000700745.2. Lineage (NCBI taxonomy): Eukaryota > Metazoa > Chordata > Aves > Caprimulgiformes > Caprimulgidae > Antrostomus > Antrostomus carolinensis. The sequence goes on along the minus strand of NW_010311356.1, from coordinate 2,134 downwards.
TCAGGTGTCTTTTTCTTCATGCTATGCCATCTTAAAAGACTTGTGTTTGTATTTATCAAGTGAAGCATCTCTAAATTGATCATTTAGCACTGGATATAGACTTGCAATTTCTTCTGCTTTGCAAAATAGAGGAATTGACCTTGTTTGGCTTGGCTGGTGCCATCCTCCTGCGCAAACATTAGCCATGGTGCCATCACAGTTGGCCAGCTGGTCTTGCTGAGACAGGAATTGGGACAGGAGCCGTGGAGGCAGTGTGTTAGAACCACCCCTCCAACATGCAGTGGTGAAGGGAAGGGAGACAATGCCACCTGAATAAAAAAGAATGCCCGAAAGCTTTGCTTTTATGTGGTTTTTGAGAACAAAGGCCTCTGTTTGAAGGGACACTGAAATACATACTGCCAGAGCTCTTTTCTGCTTCAGTGCAAATTTTCTGTTTCAAATCATACATGCCAGCCCGTTTACAGATTTGCAGAAATGGTACTGCACGTGGCCTTGTGGAGGCAGGAGGGAGAGGGAAAGAACTGGAAACTGCAGAGATAACATGCTCAGGAACTGAAGGATGACTTCTTGTACCTTTAACCAGTACACTGCTTGGTTTTGAGGACAGAGATCTAGAAAGAGGGGTTTGCCTGGGGTCACAGCCCATGGGACTCCTGCAGCTGCCAGGTCTATGTGCTTGTTGCACAGGGCACATTCAAAAATCCTTCTCTCATGCTCACTCCCTGTGTTTTATGGAAAAGAAGAGATACATCTTGAGAGCTCAGTGTTTTAAACTGTTCTTTCACCTCTTTTTATTATATTTTACGTTTTGCAGAGTGAGACATTGCTTTCTGTATGTAAACAACTATAATGGGTTACTTCCAGCAGTGCATTTGTGGCTTCATAAAAGTGCATATGCAGATCTCTGAGTTTTACTACTTGTATTACCATAGCTCCTAGGAGCCTTAAAGGAGACTAGTTTTTTGGTGCGATTGTACTTAATACCCATAAATGCCTCGTAAAACCATGCGTGCACCTAGCTATGCACATACATTAGCTTGTGTGTGTGTATATGTGTGCATATGTCTCTGTGACTGTACAACTGCACGAAAGCATCTGCCTCGGGATTTATCAGACAGTTTTATGAAGCTGTTCTTCAGAGGTTGAACACATCAGTAATTAGACAGCAAGGGGGAGGTTAAAAAACAGAAGTACTTTTCCTGGAAACCAATACTTTTTTCATTTGCAAGTTTTATTGGCAAACCTGGCAACCAGTAATGACATTCTTTGGCAGAACGAAGGGTGAGTCTGTTGAGAGAGGTGATCGTTCCACTCTACTCTGCACTGCTGCAGCCTCACCTTGAGTACTAGGT
>NW_010311356.1:0-388 GCF_000700745.2 Antrostomus carolinensis | reverse complement strand
ACATGGTCTGAATCTTGGGATTGTCCTATGCAGGGACAGGAGTTGGACTCAATGATCCTTGTGGGTCCCTTCCAACTCACAACATTCTATGAAATAATGACTGTGATGGAGCTGGTATCACTCTCAGTGTTCAACTCCAGAACAAGCGAAACCGGCACGGCCTTCCAGCAGTTCAACAGAGGCAAAAAGGTGTCGGGAAGGGTTTGGGTGGGTTTGTTTGCCTGGTTTTGCTTTTTTTTTTTTAAATCCCCAGTGGCGTGGGCAAGGGGAGAGCGCAGGGGAAGCAGCCGAGTGCGGACAGGGCTCCGAGAAGGTGCCGTGCGTGGTGGCCCGGAGGCGGGGAGAGGCTGCGGGCGGCGGGACCCGCGGAGAGGTGCGGAGAGCCGCG
>NW_010311355.1:18795-25634 GCF_000700745.2 Antrostomus carolinensis | reverse complement strand
CCCACAAAAACCCAAACCAACAAAACAAAACCAAAACCCAGGAAAAACAGTTTGACAATCTATGAGGCAGAAATCTTTACATTGTTATCACAGAAGTGGCGTATCAAGGTTCAAAACGCTATGCAAGATACTTGATTACTGCATGTGTGGAAAGTTGGGTCAAAGGTGGAAGTAATCTGAACATGGCAAGACACTTTTTAACAGCCCATAGTTAACATGCCCTCAAGTCATGTGAAAACAAGCTCTTCCTAGTAAATAGGAGGAGGTATGGATTCTTCTCTTTGCACTGATACACCTGGACAAATCAGGCCTAAACACAAAGTGGCTACACAAATACAAAACTAATGTAAAAGACCTAGGCCAAGCTCAGAAGACATGTTCAGAATAACATTCCACCTAGCTAGAAAAGTTAGCACCTACAAGAGCCAGCCACATTCTGAGCTTGGGGAATTCAGCAAAGGTACAATTAAAGAAAGGATACATGGAAATAAATATCTGGGCATTCCCAAGATTTCAACTATATCTTTTAGTGCATTGCACAGAAGTCACTGCAGATTAAACATGCCATTCTCTGTTCCTAATTTGATACATCTCTAATTGAAAAAAAGCAGATCTGAATAATTTCAGAGAGAATGCACCCATGTCAGTTAGGGGTCATAACAAAAAGGGTAACCAGCAAGGGCTGAATACCCAACATGTCCTGAGAAAAATCTAGCTCTGGACTCTCTACTGCACAGCTTAATCTCCTAAAAGGTGTGTATTTTGTTTCCACTTCAAGATTTCCTGCAGGAGATCTTACAGACCACAGACATAGCCAACAGTTCAAGTAATCAGAACTCTGCAGTGCCTGAATTTTGCACCACTTTGAGAAGTAAGCATGAACCCTTATATAAGTGGTGGAAAAACACATACAACAACCCATGCAATGGGAGAAGCTGGTAGCAATCTAACATCGTCCGGTTGCTCATACATACCACTAACCCATCCCAAGAGCAGCACATTAACAAGCCACCCTAAAACCATTATGGTGGAGAGAAGGACAAACTTCCCACAGAAGGCGGGTATAAACGGCTGTCCGGGAAACTGATGTCAAACTGAGCAAATAGGTAGCAAGACACAAATGACTGGGCAGGGATCCATGCCACTGAATAACATTTCCGCCTCTGCAGCTAACAGCCCTCCCCAGCTCTTCTAAGCATTTCTTTTTTCAAACAGCATCACTCTGATCTTGCCTCCTTTCAGCTTAAGCCTACAGGACTTCAACTCACTGCCTTTGCTTTCTTATCAACCTTCTGGTTCCACTTTCTGGTGGTAGTGTTTCTGCTGTCTGAAAATAAAACACAGAATTGAGTGCCAGGACTTTTGCTATAGCATTTTGCCTCCCAGACAGGAGTTGAATGAGAGGGAGGATGGGCAAAGTAGCCCTGCTTTATGGCTATACATAGATTTCCAAAAAATACAAACTAAAAAAGCAGAAGTTAAAGTGTCTCAAATCCATCCTTTATCTTGTTATAAACTCAAATGGAATGCAGCCGTTGTTAGAATCTCATACAGCTCCCCCACACCACCTACACATTACTGAGGATGCAAGGTAAGAACAGCCTCACTGGCATCAGCTGCCATTATCATGAAAGTCCTGAACTTAAACATCTTCTTTCCTACCATCTCTCCAGCTGCTAATGAAGGGATATTAATATGCTACCCCTCGGGGTGGCTGCCACTGAATACTTCAACAAGAGCAAAGTAACTTCTGCTGAATTAAAAATGTTTGTCACGCTGACTGTCCCTCAGTCAGCTCATCCAAAAGAGCAACACACCACAAAAAAAGGTGATGTGAAAACCAAGAATATTTATTACAACAGAAATGAGTCCACAGGAACTTGAGTCAGTTGCCAGAAGGCATCTTAAGAGTAGTAGATCTAATGGAGTGGGACCTTCCTTCCAGCAGTCAACAGCCATTCAAAACAGACTGTCCCCCGAGAGCTCTGAGAAAAAACACAATTAGAACCCTTACTATTAAAAATCCTAAACAGGAGTACTGCTTAGCCAAGTAAATTAATAACATAAAGCTAACCAAGTATTTGGAGGAAAAGAGCCAAACTTGTATTATCATCATCATCATCATCATTTTTGTTTGGTCCTTCTGGACAGGGATGTTATTTTCCATAACAGAGACAGCGAATGATTCACCTCTGAGCATATCAGTTACAATCTTACGCATTTCTGCAGGATAGAAAGCCAGATGCGTACTCCTCCACAACCTTACCAGACTGTTACAGATCCAGCTGCTAGGAGACTGATTAAACATGGGAATTGGATTTAGGTCCCATGGCCCCTTGAAGGACTGGGGCTAATTACACAGATCCAGGTAATTTCTCTTGCAAAATTCTCTTCCCTGTGGAAGTCCATTCCAGATGTGATTCCTAACTGAATGTATTCTTATTTCTCTACTTTTCAGTTGACTGACATTGTGGAATTTGGAAGATCAATTGCTTCCGTAGGGTTGATGTTATCTTTGGCATCTGCTTACATCCATTTAATACTCTTGCTCCCACTTCCTTGTTCACTTCTGTCAGGATGGTTATTAGGTCCTTGCGACTTGACCAAAAAAGAAGAAAAATTACATTGAAATACATGGCACTTGCAGCTATGCCAAGCAGCTGATCTATGTTTGCTCTAATGAAGTGGTTAGTGTCTTTCCCTCACTCCACCTGTCACTGAAATTGCACACTCCATTGTCTAATGACAGAATTCAGTGTGCGTGGGGGAATAAAAGCAACCTCTCCATAGCACTGCTTTACCAGCAAACACAGTCCCTGCTTTGGTTATAGTCAGAAGGGCGCATGAAGATGCAACAGAACCAGACCTATGCATTCTCCAAACCCTCCTCTGGACACCAGGAGAAAGTGATGTTTGAAAAGAAATTCTATTCTGTAAATCAAGTTTATGATGGGGTTGGGAGAGAAGCAACAATGAAAATTATTACTAAAGAGCACAGATTTTTTTGTCTGTGTAATCATTCAACAAATTCATCTCTCATAAGGTGCCACTGGAAGAAAACTCATTTATCAGTGAAAAAATGTTAAAAAACGTGCACACACATATACAAATTAGTTTATACATAATGTTTCAGCATTACGACCCTGATTCTGTCACAGGCAAACTAGGGGAAGTCACTTATACTTAGGTTCATCTGTAGAAGATTAACAATTCCCAGTCCCAGAATAATTACTGTTCTGCACTGTCCTACAGGTGAAAAGCATTATATCGCATAAATGCAAAACACTGACATTTCAGCACAGCATGCTTTACTGTGTGTGTCTGCAATACCCTAAATGCACATGGATTAAAATTAGTACTTACAGTGGGCAAAGCACCTCTATCTTGTCACAAAGGCACTGAACATAAACACTGCCAGTCTTTGTACAGCGGTAGCACTCATAGTCTTCCACTGTAGCCATGCCAACCAGAATATCAGCCTGATCAGGAATGGAAGTCAGAGGGGTAGCATCCGTCTCAAGATGGCCAGAAAAGTCTTCTTTTACTGTCACAGCTGGATGACCTACAGAGCCTTGGCAAGCCTGGATGAAAAACAGCTTAGGTTTGCCAGCAAGAGAAGGACAATTAGATCCACTGAAGCAGGAGACTAAATCTTTAATATTTACAAACTCATGATCAACGCCTTTTATTTTGTCTTTCTCACCATGGGAAAAAATGAAGCAAACAAAACAGTCCATGTTACTATGATCTTTTTTGCTGTATTCTTTGACTTTTGCATACATTTGCTTTGCTTCTAGATCCATGTGCTCAACTGTCTCAAACTGAAGCCACCTAAAGACTCTCTTCACAGCCTCTGTGGAAAAAAGTCAGAAGGCACTTTTAAACATAAACAGTGACAAGGAAGATGCTGAAACATCAGTGTCTGTGCAGTAGAACAGGTATTAGGAAAAGTGTTCAGATCCCATGAGTCAGCTCATGTGACTGACTCTTAGCCTGCCAAATCTAGTTAGAAAAACTCAAATGCCTTATTTTATTTATTTTTAAACACAACTGGGTTAAGCTTCGTAACAAAACCAGGTTGCAGATTACCTTATTAATTGGTACAAATTAGTGAAGTTTACTGTGTTAAAGCAAGCTTTAACTGTTCATTGCATAGTAATCTCAGATGCTTAATGACAACACGTAGCAAGTTAAAGAAGAGGTACCTCTTTAGAACAACAAATTCTGCCACTCTTAAATTAAGTAGGTCCCTCATTCTGAGAATGATCAAAGCAGCAAGAAGGAAGGCAGGGTAACCTGCTAACAAATGCTATGCAGACTTCTCAGCAAATGTTGACTTAATTGTTGTGGGTGGTGAGAAAGTAGCTGGGAAGCAAGCAGCTTGTAGACTGGATGGATGGAGTTAAAAGGACCAGTGCTACGTGCTTCATAAAACAGATTTTACTTTTTAAGATATTCTTGTTTATCTGAAAAGTGCCTCTTGCAGGAAGACAGGCTTTAAGGAAAATTATAAAGCAGTAGCATTTATTTGAGCCTTAAATAGAATTTAAAGTCTTAAAAATATTACTCAATGATAGCTAAGAATTTAAAAAAATCAAAAAGTGAAAAGGTGGAATAGTAATCCCTCCTTCACTAATTGGTATATATGGCCAATTGAGACAATGCTTTTTACCTAGAACAGAAAGCGGTTCCTTCTTTAAGCCATCAGCTAAACTGTTGGAAGTGGCGTATTCTAATTTCTACAGTTACTGTCATTCTAGTTACTCTGGAGGCACAAGAGCTCAGTGGACATCATTCTTCTTCATAGGAAAGATTCTTCTTTCAGAGAAAAACACAAACTAGTAAATTGATTTTAAAAGTACTTACCTCCATCTTTCACTGTTCCTTCTCTGGCTTCAAATGGATTTTTAAATTTGTAGTTGTTAAGAATCACACAGTAACCATGGGGGTTATTTTTCATCGTATATGATTCCACAAGCTGTAGAAACAACAACAAAAAAAAACAGATAAGAAAGCAGTGCCAAGCATCCAAAATAGAGTTATGTTATACACTGATTGGTAGTCCTTCAAAAAAAAAAAAAAAAAAAAAAAATCATGAAGGCCAAGATAAAATAAAGGAAAAGCCTAAGAATAAAAGCTAGCTACAGGGAAGAGGAATCTTTTGTATTCAGAAACACAAATTTGCAGTTGCAGAGGAAAAGCTCCTGCACTCTATCATTCCCTCTCAGAGTCCTTGTGGGTTTCTAGTGAGGTAGCAGATTCTGTTGTTCCCTTTCCATCTGTCCAGGTGTACCCTGGCCAGGACTTTCATGTCCCAGTCTCCATTAATACTGGTTTTCTTCACACAACAGCTACGTCTTCATTTCTTACCTAAAAGGTTGCTGACAGTCAGGTCCTCACAAAGGAACAAGGCCTGGTCTTGTTTTAAAAATAGGAATTTTTCCAAGGCCTACATGTAAAGCCAAAACCCCTTCCTGTCAGCTCTTTCACCTGCTTAGTCTTAAGACTCCTCCCTCCCAGGAGTTGAATAAATACTTTAAAGGTAATCTTAAGGCACTTCTCACCAGGTGTGGTGTCTCCCCCTCTGCTCCTTGTCCTGCTGGATGCACAGATACAGACACTGGATAGTGGAGTTTTTCCTTAGAATCATTTTCTAAGAGGGAGAAGATAAACAGAACATTTTAGGACTAAAACCATAAATTTTCCATTGTTCATATTTCAACACTCAAAAAACCAGTGCAAGGAGTGAGATGGAGGGTGGTTTCTGCATCACTGAGACACATCATTTTGTAGAGCTGGGCCAAGCAGGGTTCCAGTTTCACAGACTGCTGGTTTTTGAAGCTGTGCAGAGCTGTGCTCCATTTCTCCTCTGCTCTTTTACTGGTAGCAAGATCCAGATAATAAAAGGCTGAATGTGAGAAGTCACCCCAGAAAAGCTATTCACTAGCATCCCTACTATTGGATACATACATGAAAGAGGAGACCCATTTTTGTACAGTGATACACTACAGCTAGTTCATTTACTTCTCAGGTCATTGTCTTTTCTCCAGAGAACTTTACTGTTTGGGTGGACACACCAAGGGTGCAGAATACCAGCATAATGGAAAATCTCCTCAAAGCAACAAACACTTCTTTGAATACAACTGCCTGAAATAAGTGAAGAAATCATCAAACCCATGACTCTGCTGAAAGGAAATAAATTGCAGTGCCCCTTTTACAAGTTACACAGATATGTTTAAACGAAATTTAATTATCAGGGTAAGAAAATCTAGAAGACATGCTCTTTTTCTCTTTACCAAGGGGGACAAAATAATAACACTACTAAAAAGCCATTCCCCTGACACAGGGCTTGCTTACACTAGCTACCCTCAGCAATTTTCTTCTGCTCTTTTAAAGACACAAGCACACATCAGCAGCACAAAGACATGCTGGGGAAACTAGCTGGTGTCTCTGCAGGGAACTCCATGGGCTGTATAGATGTGTCTAAGGAAATACATGTCCTGAGTCATCCAAAAGGAGGTTCTAGGGGAAAATTTAGTAGGTCTCAGTTGTTGTGGGTTGACACATCTTGTTTCCCAAAGAGTAAGGTCAAGCTGTGGTCACAAGTCATGACCTCAGCTGCAACAGCACAGATATACTGAAGTCCTTGAAATGTAACATCTGGCACAGAAAGGTAATGGTTACACTTTAGCCAAGTACTTGGTCTCTAAGGCCTCCTCCTTTGACTAAGGGCAAACAGCCTGGCTAACAGAAAATAACGCTGAGAATCTCCCAATACAAGTTTCCTCAAGGCAACTGTCACCTTCAGTCTCTTTCAGTGATGGAAAAGCACTTGCACT
>NW_010311355.1:950-18772 GCF_000700745.2 Antrostomus carolinensis | reverse complement strand
GAAAGAGGAGGGAGAAGCAGACTGTTTATAAGGCACAGAACCTATTTCAAGGAGAGATACAAGAAGGTATGATGGGATGATGAAGTAGCAGAAAACTTCAGAAACCACAGGTACCAAGAGCCGCTCTGCCTATCCTAGGATACTGTAAGGTCTCTCTCTTATCTCTGAACTCCTAAGTCACCAAAGATTGAGCCACAAAAAAAAAAAAAAATCACAAAAAACCTGCCAGCTCTCCTCTTAAACAGTAGATTAAATAATATTTACCTTTTATTTTTTCTTCATAGATAACGATTTTTTTCTTTACATCAGCTCTAAATCCCTTTAATACATCTTTCAGCCTTGTCAGGTCATCTTCTTTAATCATCCCATTTCTTTCCATTTCCAGTAAGACCTGCAACATTGTCTGGTAAAATAAAAATACATAACACAAACTCATACAGTGACAGTAAGTTCAATAAATGCAGCATCAGGCACTTCTGGACAGAGCAGAAGACAACATCCTCATTACCAGAGACCGACCGGCTAAAGACTAATTTGTTTTTCCTCCAAGCCTCATTAAAACAAGGGTCAGGATGCAATGCAACTGAAGAAACACATCACTAAGGTTAAGAAAGGATCATTAGAAATTGCCTATGGCTAGGTTATCCTGCTTTGTTTCAGCAGTGCAAAGCACAGACGTGAATAACAACATGGCATCCTCTGTGTTCAGATGAAGTGCTGTTAAGTCATTTAGCTGTGCCATTTTACATTTTCTATTACAGAAAAGGTATTCAGGGTTAATTTTGTTTTTTAAAGCTCTATAGTCCACCAAGTTGGAGGTAAATCTGCTTATTTTCGTGTAGGTGCCACAACACAAATAGGACTTTTAAGGAAGCTTCTCAATAACACCAAACATTTTTATAACACTGTTCATTATTTATAACACAAGTATTAAACTAGCTTATCAGACTTCCTAGTATTTTTGTGGAGGAGTTAACAAAACACTGTTACCCCAAATTGCAACAAAGAAGAAAATGTACCCAAATTTGGGTTGGGTACACACAAGAATTTGTGATTGAACTCACATTAGAACTTGTCTGTCTCCAAAACATTGTTTTTCCTCCAGCAAACATCAGTCTTCCTAGATACAGCACATGTACAAGGGTCTTATAAATGCGAAGCAAAGACAAAAGGAAGAGCATGATGGATTTTGCAAGAAGAAAAGATTAGGGAGATTAGGTGGAGGGAAAATAGGAACAGGAGAGCAAAAAAAGGACAGAGAAATGATACAATGAGAAAAAAAAGGTCCATTCTTTCACACAGCAGCTATCAGCTAACATCACAATTCTTTCAACAACAAACTTTGGAGAGAGCAGACTGCTTTTTCTTTCCTCCCTTCTTACAAGAACTAGTAGACCCTGAACTAGCCTTGCAAGAAACTTATCAAGATCACTTTGCATACAGCATTATCCTGGAGCTTGCTCTTTGGTATTTCTTTTTGGAGCAAAAACTTCACGCTCTTGACATCTTCTGGAGTCAAGTCTTCTGCAATTCTATATAGCAGTTGCCTGGCAATAAAGAATAGAGAAAGAGAAGGAAATTATAAGAAGTAAACACCACAATTACATATTTGAACTGCAAAATGTAAAGCTTACAATGGCAGGTAGTCACGTTGTAATAAATACAGTTATGCTGGGATATTCATAAGACAGCAGTGCAGACAGAAAACAAGAGAGTGTACAACAGAACTGTTGTACATTTTGCATGCAAAGGTTTACTACTTCTGTACTTACCTGTAGGCTGACACCTTTGCCCTGCCTGGGATCTGCAGCTCTTTCTCCATCTCCTCTCGGCTGGAGTCCAGGTGGGCAGCCAGGAGGTCCATCCGATTGATCCGGTAGAGCAGCTCCTTCAGGAAGGACAGGTTCCCCACCTCAATCATGTCTTTCTCCTGCAGCACTTCAAAGAAGGCCTTGGGCTCCTGGATGGCTTCCAGCTTCCTCATGGGGATGTGCTCCAGGCTGAGGAACTTCAGAGCTGCCAGTTCATCTGTGACCAAAGCTTCAGAAATGTCAAAGAGAAGTCTGTGGAAGTTTGTACTCATTTCACATTAGGATCTGTATCTAAACACAAACAGAAGTTGATTTCCTTTGTCAGTAACAGTAGTGTAACAACGTGATTATAAAAGGTATCACATCACGTCAAATAGCCCAAAATAAATACGGGCAATCAAAAGTACTTCGGTAGAGAGAAGCTGTCTGGCTATCAGAGCTTTCATGCTTAACTCTTTTGGTTCTCTTGACTTAACAAAGAATATAAAGAACTCTGCAGTAAATGAAATTAGAGGAAGTCACAGATCCTTCTTGCTTCCTAATGCGTGTCTAGACAGTGCAAAATACCAATGTACAGGATGTACAATTCTAGCCGGCTGCTCCTCGTTTAGTTCAGGGTTTTCTTGGTGGTGGTGGTTTTCGTTTTGTTTGTGGTTTTTTGGGGGGTTTGTTTTGGGGTTTTTTTTGAGGTTTGATCCTATTTGGGAGCAAGATTCACTTGCCAGTCTGCAATACAGACTATGTAGTAAATGAGACTGACAGGTTCTACACCATAACAAAAATAAAGGTTTTACATCATAACAAAGATAACAGTTCACATGAATATAACTCTTCAAAGTTATCTGGCTTCTTCCTTTCTTTACATACCACTTCTGATGCTGGTCAGCATAGCCAAAGCACCTCTTCTATTTTGGATTATCTGCATCAAGTAAAACTCAGTTCCTAGCTCTCAATCCATTTGTAATCTTCAAATCAAATACATGGCTTTTAAAAAAGCCATGATAATTCTTGTCAAACTAGTTCTGTTTCAATGAACATCAAATACCACCTCCCTTCTCCACCACTTCCTCCATCAGCTTTAGAAATTTAAACGTGGCTTGTGGATCCAACTTTTGAGCACAAGAGAAAGTTAGAAAATACCAAGTGCAAGCCTTCCAACTATCTCACCCTGACATTTAATAGGCCTATCTCCACTGCCTCTCTGATAAGAGAGCCATTTGCCACTTTATAGTCTCTGCCTTAGATCTGACACCTAGGAATCTCTGAAGAGAAACCTATAGAAATGCATTCAGTAGAAGTCTCTTGTCCCGTTGAACTCACTGGGAAACAGAAAAGTTGACAACAGCAAATCAAAACTTCCTACTCCTATACTACTGGAATATTAGGCAATCCATTTTAACGTTACTGCTACTGCAAATTTTTCAATACCAGGGCTATTAACTCCAAGGAAGCCCAGCTGACTAACTGAATCGGTACTACTGTAAATATAAAGAAAATATAATTAGCAGACGATTGTACTCCCCTCTCCTCCAAGGACCACTGTACAGCCAATGGCTTTTTGTGACATACCCTTGGTCAGCATTCTGTTAGTTAGCAAGAGTGAACATATAACTGAATCTTAAACATTTGTCTATCAAAAAACCTGATAAAACAGCAAAACATGTTCTGAGGCAGCATGTACAATTCATGCCCTGCCCTCAAATACTGTTTTCTTTAAATCTGTTCAAACTGAACTTTAAACAGACTAGAATCCATACCATTCAGCCTACATCACCACAAAACCACGAGTATCTGAATGAATCATATGTGCTTAACCTCACAGTTCAATGATCTCAGATCAGACTGGGTATTTTTATATCCACACAGGAAAGAGAAGAATATTTTCTTGGTAGCTAGTTATGAAGTTATCTTACTTCTCACATAAATCATGCCTTTTGTTTAAGATACAAGGCACATGCTTAGAAAAGTAAATCTTTCTGGTAAAGGAAATTTTCATTTTTATTTTTCAAAGGCTATAAGTTTCAAACCCACAAAATTATTTCAATTAGAACAGAGGTGCCACCTACACACTATATTTAAGCCTGTCTGCAAAATACAGGAAGCACACTAAAACAATGTTTAACCGCTTCTTTTTCTCCTACTTTACTAAATTAAAGACACAACTGTTCACAACAAAACCAAGCAAACTGTTTAATAATACTAATACTAATCATTTACACGCGGGGACAAGCCAGAGGACTGCTGGAACAACTCTGAAAAAAGTGAGACAGCCATAGTCTCTGAAGTCTTCTTCTTGGAAAAGCACTGCCTTGTGTACTATGGCCTATATGTCACATGACTTACAAAAAGTACGCTATAACAAAGTAATAAGCTGTGGTTGTAATGCAGCAGTTCTCTACTCCACCTATGATAGTTCCAGTTTCAGGAACTTAATTCTTAGAGTGCTTGTGAGAAAAATTAGTAAACAAGCCACAAAAGTAACCAGGTTTGGCTTTTGTTTTAAGGGGACACATTAAGCAGCACAGCTTAGTATACTTGCTCCCCATACATAAATCCTAATTAAAAGACAGTGAGGGAAGGGTGAATCCATTATATCTTCCCATTTAAAAATATCTCAGTTACAGTGCTCTGCTGTCACCAGATTCGCCACAACTTACATCCTTTCTCTCAAGTCCCTCTCCAGCTCACCCTAGTTTATTTTTAACATGCAGTTTCATGGTAGATTATTTCCTAAATTTTAAAAAAGTCAGCTGTCAGCATCAAATTCAGGAGCAGTATTCAGTGAATATAGGGAACTGAAAGGCTAATCATTCATTTGAAATTAGTTGTGTAATATAGTTCCCTATTTATAAGAGAATTTAAGCAATAATTAACTTTTGGCATTTTTACCCTCTTCGAAGTACAAAACTCTGCCTTCAATGCTAAGGTTCCCAGTATGGTCTGCTGGTCACCAGTATCTTCCTTACAGCAGGAAACACATGATCAGCAAACTGTACAGCTACCAAACTCTCCAAAGCAATTGAAGACAGCATTATGAAGAGAGACAGGAGAGATTAAATTTGTTAAAATTTTGCCACAAAAACAATCATTCATTGAATTCAAGCTATCTACCTTTATAAACTCAAAATTATAACATACCCTTTGATAGAATGAGGCATACAAATTCATTCCAAAAGGCACACGCTAGTAACAGTTCAGAAAATGTCTGACATACTTCACTGGCACAAGTTGTCCTTTTATCCAAAGGCTGGGAGCAGCACAGAGGGACACCACAAGCACTATCTGATCTTCAGGTCCAAAATGGTTCTGCCTCCATGTCATCCCATGCCTTAGTGTCTCTCTCCTTGCATCAGTTCCTCTGCGTCTTAACTGAATCAAGATTCCAGTTGCAGTTTGAAAAAGAAAGCATGCCGTGATCAGCACTGTGTGAAAAACATTTGCAGACAAGACCAAGCCCAGGTTGGCTCTTTCCAGATAGAGGCTTCTCCCATCATGCAGCAGTTTCAAGGACCAGCCCTCTTGGCACTGTTCTTCCTCTTTGTCTTTACTGTTTCACTTCTTATTTCTTCCTCACGCTTCCTCAAAATGTTCCTGTCCATTTGTTAACTTACAACTTAGTCTCCCCAACTCCCTCAGCTCCCCTGCACCCTGGTTTTGTCCCTCCAGCTTCCTCTAGAACTGTCTGAAGTGACCCAATCTATTCCTTGTACAGCAGCCTGCCAAAAATTCACTTCTCCCAGAAAGGCTGGTCTTCAGGAAGCAAAAATGCTGAGGCTACCGATTACTCAGCAACTGTTGTGACTGTAGCCTCTACTGGCACAAGGCAGGATACACAACTCCTGCACAGTAAGTGACAGTCAGGTTGGACAGTATACCAGAGACCTGTGAATGTTACAAGTCCCACTTGAAGATCATGATCTTCCCAAGATACCAACTTCCCCAACACAAAGACTCTTTTACAGTAGTTCCGCTTAAATCTGTCTAAATAAGGCTTGCACAAGTCACAATCCTTCTTTAATTCTGTAGGTAGAGAGCAACACATGCATATATGCTTCTTGCTGAATGGCAGCTGTGGTTATAATGCTAAGCATACCCTGCCTTTGGGCTTTTGCTGACCAAGTACCACTGCATGCACTGTATTACAGCGTGCAGCCATATAAACACAACCCTCAAAACACACAAGCAAAATATTCATATTTATAGTATAAATCATGGTGGTGTAAACTGTGTTTGAACAAACCTTATTATAAGTGAAGGAGACTTTAACAATTTTTTATACTTCACAGGTGTGAAGGCAGACTTAAGGTAGAAGTCAGCTTAGATTCTTCTGACTGCCTTTAACTACCTATGATTTGACTGGAGATTATCCAGGCAGCAGCCTCTACAGAGAAAGTAAGATAACATTATGATGTTCTCTCTCTACCAAACTTAAAAATGAAAACAAGATCCCACAAAACAAGGTCAAAATTGTCAGTGTTTACTCCGTACTGACAAAAATACAGTTGCTACCTAAACATACAAACCAAGATCGTACCAAGTCTGAACAGTAATTGCGAGCCAGAAACTTCATTATTCTATTACAATATGTTATATATTTTAGTAACAGACAAAACATTTTCTGTATGTAGCACAAATGTGACTTCAAGTGTGTCAGCCATACTAACCCAGAAGACTCAAAATGTGATGGGTCGCACAACTATAAATTCATCATAAGAACTGATCATTATGTTTTGGCAAACTGGCTGCATTTCAGTGCTCTGTATGATGCAAAACTCCCCTTCTAAAATCCCTGGAAGCGCAAGCTAAAACTTGCATCCAACAGCATTAGGCAGTACTCTTTTAAATCTTCACCCTAACTTATGGCTAGTAATCATATACAACAATTGGTGTTTTGCTGAAATAAACTAAGTTTCACTTCAGCTTAAACCCTGAGGCAGTTAAAACCCCACTGATTCATGCAGCCCAATAAAGTGCAGGGACTAATCAGAAACAAGGAGAAGCCTTACCCCACTACATAATTTTTATCTTACCAAGCTCTTAAAAAGGAGTATAAATTTAATGCAGTAACAAACAGGAAGGACACAGACATACATAATAAATGCTCATAACAAAACAACACAATATTATTTCAGTTAATTCACAAAATATGTTAGAAGCTTAATCAACAAGAAGCCTTGTTTCTCATGTGGCTGCATTTTAGATCTTAAAGCAAGACATGATAATCAGAAAATTTAATGCTTAACAAAGTTAATAAACCTGATATGGCATGCAGCTATACTGCTGCATGCCATATTTTGTAGTGTTCAAATCTTCTACTCTAACTTTTCTTCACAGAAGTGATGGGAAAATGACAGTTCACAAGGTTTCACAGAGGGAATACTAGGCAGCATTTTGGTTTTATTCGGTTTTGAAAAGATCTCATTGTACATGAGGTTCATGAGAGCTATTAAGTGGTATCAGTGTGCCTTGTGGAACAAATTACTGATTTCAATAGTTATCTGGTTCTCCATTAAGTTAAATGTCATTTAAGTTCGAGATGGAAGAAATCCTTTTCCACTTACTAGTTAAGCTTTCTCTTCTTTCCCACTTTTTCTATATACAGCTAGTGGATTTACAGGCAGGATTTAAAATTGTTAGCCTGCAAAATAAAACATGATGAGCCTATATCAGACCATTAACAACCCTGGTTTAGATATGGAAGGCTACATGCAACCCACCCTTATGCTGACAGAAAAACACTTTCATATCTGCAGCCTGTGCAAGTACAAAAACGTTTAACATTATAGAAGCATGCTTCTCCCGAGCCTGATAACTCTGAATATATAGATGATGCAAATAGTTGGCACATGGATTGTTTTGCTTGTGTCTCGTCCAGTTTCAGTTTGTTTGGCAAAAAATTTATGAGGCAAGGCCTTGCCTTGAAGCTAACTGTACCTCAGGATTCTGGGTAACTGCCTTAAAACAGGTGGTGTAGTAAATCACATTTAAATGAGATGTGTTGATAAAAAAGGATGGATTTTAAAAGCCTCAATGTTGCAGTGAAGGAGGAGGGTCTCTAGGTATTGGGAATATAAATTTTCTTCTTAAGGTATATGCTGGTTGGGGCATCTGTTTCTTTGTCCCTAGGCGGTCAACACGTCTGCTCACATCTTCATTAACTTCTGTAAGAATTGACAAAATATCTTCACCCCTAGAGCCAGAAGGAGAACAAATATTTTAAAAATTACTTATTGATGAGCAGATGGAAGTCCATTTTACACCTCCCAGATCCTCTAGAAGATACAGTATAAACATTTAAAACACAAAAAAGAAAACACATCCTTTTCTCCAAATTTGTTCTCTTTTGTTCTCATTTGAATCGTATTAAAAACAAAAGACCTTGTCTTACTCTGCATCGTTTGCTTCAACCAGTAAAGAAGCATAATGGAATAAAATAGTTTTACCTAAATCCACTCAAGAAACAGATGGCTCTGCCTTAATGAATATAGATGGGAGGTTTTGAGATTTTTTTAAAAAATAAATGTCACATTCTCCAGATTATCTCTATTATACTAGCAGTTAATGTAAATTTATCAGTGTCAAGCAAACAAATCATAAGTTTAACTAATTCTGTCCACCTCAGAACATGGGTTAGTGTTCCTATGTGAATGTGCCTTTGGAGAAAAAAGGGAAAGGGAGAGGGAGAGGGAAAAGGAGAAGGAAAAGGAAAAAGAAAAAGAAAAAGAAAAAGAAAAAGAAAAAGAAAAAGAAAAAGAAAAAGAAAAAGAAAAAGAAAAAGAAAAAGAAAAAGAAAAAGAAAAAGAAAAAGAAAAAGAAAAAGAAAAAGAAAAAGAAAAAGAAAAAGAAAAAGAAAAAGAAAAAGAAAAAGAAAAAGAAAAAGAAAAAGAAAAAGAAAAAGAAAAAGAAAAAGAAAAAGAAAAAGAAAAAGAAAAAGAAAGAAAAAAGGGCAAGTTCCTCCCATTTTTTCATGGAAGAGCTAAGCAACGTATTCACCTTGGTACCAACAACTGTAGCTTGCTGCACAGGGCCTGAATATACCAAGCACCTTGTTGAATGTGCCGGAAAGAGACATATCCATCAATTGTGGCCATGCCTAGGAGGAAATCAGCCTCTTCAGGAATACTTTCAGAAGGAGAAACGCTCCGTTGCATAGAAGACAAGCCAGGAACTTGTGCATCAGCTTCAACATAGACAGGACACTGTATCTCTTTACCCTGACACGCCTGGATAAAGAAGAGTTTGGGTTTTTCAGCCAGCTGTGGACATTGTTTGGCAGTGAAGTGGGACATGATCATGCGGATTGATACAAGTTCCTCATCTTTCCCATAGATCGCTCCTGACTCTCCATGAGATAGAATACAACATATAAAACAGTCCCTGTCTTTGTGATCTTGTAAATGCTGCCAAGTTTGCATGAGACTTTTAATCTTCTGAGATGTAAGATCTGTGTAAGTCCTCACTTCCAAACCAAGCCACGTGAATACTCGCTCCAGTTCCTCTGTAATTAAAAGAAGGTTAAAAGGAAAAACTGAGGCAACAGAAAACCATTTTATGAAGTCACCATGCAAGCTAGTCTGAACCAGGAAAGATCATACACTCTTGACACTTCTGCAGATTCATCCTTATACTAGTATCAACTAAAGGTTAACTGGAATAAAAAAAAGATGGCATCAGGTCAACACAGAGTTCCTGGATTTTTCTAGACAAGTTTCAGAAAATACAATGACATTTTATAATGTATAATGACACACTAAGTGAGCTCACAAATGACACCTGAAAATATGAGGAATCCTCCCCACCTGGAGTTTCAGCTTACATCTTTCAAAACCTTCCTCACATCATTATTTGAAGTTTTGACTATTAAGAGTTTCATACACAAGAGATAAACAGAATGAACAGAATAAAATAAGAAGTATGCACAGAGTTGCTTGATTGGAATTTTGCATTTTATTATGCAGAATGATGGTTTGGTTTAGTTTAGTTTTAGTTCTTTTTATAGCTATAGATAAAGGCTAAATAAAAAGGAATTCTTAAAACAACTCAAGAATGATCCAATTGCATCAGAAACTCAGTGGTTACTCATCCTTTAACCCTTCCCTTCCTAGGCTACAGAAATGACATAATTTAACACATATCAAACTTTTTACTCTTTAAGAATATTAACTAACTAAAATATAGACAATAAAATATAGAGCAATACTAGACAATCAACTCATATGGGGAAACAGAGACTAATCCCCCAAAAATCTCACTTCAGTAACTTACCAGCATCTTTGCAAGAACCCTTCCTCTCCGGAAGGGACCTGTCAAAGTTAACATTATTAATAACAAGACAAAATCCTCTGTGTGGTCCATCCATTTTGTAGCTTGTCATCTTCTGTAGAAAGGAGAGGAAAAAAGTTTACAGTCACAATGAATTTATTCAGCTTACTCATATTTCCTTAACATCTCAAAATTGGGATCCAAAAATTAGAGGCACCTAAGACTGTGGGTTACTCTTGACAAGGTGGAACTCAATGGTGCCTCCTTGTCTGAAAAGACACGGGTGAAGCCTCAAGCACACTCTGTCACTATAACACCAAACTGTAGAGAAGAGGTTTGGTAGCTGGGTTGGTCATCAGCATGCAATAGGGAGGATTCAGCTTCCAAACGCTGCAGTCTGAATTGGTGATGGGGACAGAAGTCATCAACTGTTTCTAATGTCACGACAATATTTTAACTTCAGATGGAAGAACAGAGATCTCAGAAATGCATAAACCTGCCAGACTACCAGTTTTGCTGAGATTTAAAAGTTACCTGCCAGTCTTAAGAACGAACATTTTAGAAACTGAAGTCACCAAAGCTTCAAGTACTATCTCTTCAAGTCCAACCTTGGCTTGAAGGAAAAAAACTCTCACTACCAGTTCTTTTCTGCTCACTAGAGAGAGAAAACAACACCAGCTTTTGTGCATTTTAGTAGAACAAAATGAAGGCGGCACTCCAAGCTCCTTCAAAATAGCTTTAGTATAACAAAATGAAGGCAGCACTCCAAGCTCCTTCAATAGTAGCAAGAAGTACTTTCGCTACAGTAGTGTGAATATGAGGTGATGAAAAGGTATGTTATAGCACAGAACTTCAAGAAACTAAATAGCTATAAACAAATGCAGTAACTTGCTCCCTCAATATTCATGCTCATTAGAAGAAAAAAGCCAGAAGGAGAGTTCAGTGGTCACACTGCTCTCCAAGGTTAAAGAGTGCACACAAGGCTTCTAAGAAGGGATCTCACAAAAGGGATCTTTTCTCCTGTAGCATGATTTTTGGTTTATTGAGGAAGATTGTTACATGCCTGCAATAGCTTGCTAAAAACTTGCCTTCTTTTATCCTTCTTACAAGGTCTTTGCATGCTACCTCTAATTTCAAGTTGCCCTGAAGCTTTTTCTAAGCCAGATACAGAAAAAGAGAACTGTGAAGCTATGTTTGATCTGTCTTGCACATTCTGCTGCCATCTCCAAAAAGCATAACTTAAGAAAATGCAAAATGTTTTGCCTGTATTTGGAACATAAGCAGATGCACTGATGTGTGGATAACATCACAAGTATTATGCCTGTTTGGCCTCCACCATGCTTTTCAATATTGGTAAGTTTCTGGCTTCCAAGGTTAAAATATTCTCTGAAACATTCCAGTTGATCAGACAACTCAAAAAACTTCATTAGACACAGACATCTCGCATGTCCTTCCATGATAAACGTCATTACAGGGATGAAGACTACACACACCTAGGTATTCAAAAAGAAGGATTTAAGAGATTGTCTCAAACCTTGGATTCATTTTCTACATTGCTGAATTCTCTAGGCAGCTCCAGTTTCATTTCAGAGAAGCCTTGTGTAAGATTAGCTGCTTTGTTATCTAGGAAAAAAACCAGCATAGATATTTATGAAGAGAAATCCTGTATTGGTGGATGTAGCAAAAAGGAGTTTAGCTACAATACAGCACTTTTTGTATTTGAAGTACTGTTTGATTGAAAGGAATAATTCCCCTGTATGAGATAGCATTGTCACGTTCAAAAGATCTGTTCTGAACATGCCTCCAGTTATTTTTGATACATATTTTTTGTGACAAAGGCAAGGTTTCTATTTGTATTGGTATTGTGGAACAAAGATATCCATGGTACAAGGCTAGACTCTACCTGAGACATTCAAATGAATTTTTTATTTGGAAATCAGCTTAGAAACAAACTGTATTGTAAGGATATGCAATGTTACTACTGAAGTTCCCATTACAGATATTTTTTTTGTTATTGTTGTTCCTGACTCACTGATAATCACTCTCAGACTGACTTTCACAGCAAGGCTGCCCTGACAGAGCTTGAAAGTGGAAAAGAGCTAACAGGTGTTGTAGTGCTATACTTTGCAACTGGTCCATTTGACCTGGAGTCACAAAGATGGGTGCTAACTACATTATTTAATACATTCAAAACATCTATCTCTACCATTCAACTCTCCCAGGCTCTTTAATGTAATGACCTATATAGCAGAAGAAGTCAAAGGTAAAATCCTGTACGCAAAAAAATTATCATCTGAGTTTTTAAAAAAGTCATAGCGTCCCATTCTCTTGTCCTCCCAGGTATATTTAATCAGAAAACTTGTTTTTTGTTTTCAGGAAAGAAATAATCTTTTTACTTCTATTCAGACCAGTCCTTATTTCACTTCCTAGAAAGCACATTAGTTAGTTTCTAGTAAATGACTGACAAAATGCACAGGATTTACCAATTTTCTCTTGCCTCTTTTATATATGAACAGAAATCCTTCAAATCTATCTGTGCAGAAAGCAAAAGACCCTTCCAAGACAACAGCAAGGTAAGTGTGTTACACTAAACCAAATAGTAGAAATTTCTCAGAGAGACTAAAGGAATGCAGCATTAAACATAAAGGTAATAAAAACCAAACATATTTTCATAAATTCTTACCATTGATATTAGAACTGACAGATTTGATTGAGGTCTCCTATTTTTTGTGTGGGGGGAATACCATGTTAAAAATCATTATTAAATATAGTAAGTTTTCATAGTGGTTTTAGCAAAATAGGCTTAATACAAAGCTCTTTAAGTAGTGAGTAGAAAAAATACTGAATTCCTAAGAGCAGCAAAGCATTTAATAATGAAATTACAAAAGACTTCCCCACTTACAGCAAATCTCACAGAGCTGGAAAGAACTATATTTTCTCTTAAGGACAAAGGGAAACAGCAAAGAATTTTCTTTCACTTCCAAATGATCCTCTCACTATAGGGGCAGGCAGTCACTATAAACTAAATAAAGGTCCCAACATAGTTCCATATCAATTCTCTTGGATAGTCAATTCTTTGAGTATACATGATTATAACTAGTGATTCTAGTCCTGCCTCAGAGACATCTATTAGCTGTTAAATGTCAATGGTTTATTATAAAGCGTGGAAAAAGCGTATAACCTCTCATCATTTTAAAGAAAAAATCAAACGTGATAATCAGGATTATGGAAACAGTATCTTAGTATTTTTCTTAAATTATTTTAAATCTACGTTTTCTTAATAAAACTACATTAATTTTCTTACTGTGACAAGTGCCATGCATGAAGACTTCCCCAAACCTTCTACACAAATAGAGCAAATATAGCTCAAGGCAGCAGAAATGCAAACCCTTTGGATGCTAAATAGCTCATTTCCCTCAGCTCTTGTCTACTAGAACTTAACTTCTCGGAAGTATCCTTAGAAAGATGACTGGTTTTCCTCATTCAGAACTAGGTTAAAACTCCCTCCCTTCTTCTCCTCTTCCCACTAAAATCCAAGTTAGCAGTATGTACTCCAGCATACCTGTGGATAAGTGAATACTCTGATGTTTCCAGTGTGAGACAGTGAAGATTCCCTGACTGGAAGAGTGTTCTCCTGCTGAGGCAAAGACACTAAGAGCAGAAAGAGACAAAATGAGAGAAGCCAAGTGCCTTTTAGCTAAACCAGTATGAATCTGCACATTAGGCAAATACAGACCTGTACTTACTAAAAGATATATTAAAATAGAAAACAACTTTGAAACACACTCAGAAAGCACGGGGGAATGGAACTCATGAAATTCTGAGTGTCCTTGCACCTACTGGGGAGACGCAGCTTTGTACTTTGCACAATTAGTTTCCCAGTGCTTAAATAAATGGTAATAGAACTTTTGCCCCAGTATGCTTATAGTCACGTTAACTGAAGAGAAATTACAGCCTGCAGTATAACCCCTGATAATGTGAATCATACATTTAATAATAAAGCCTACCATGTATGTGACACACATGCAGGCAGTTTGCCTCACGAGCTTATTAGCAGGAAACTGCCTTGTTGTAATGTACATTCATAAATCACAAAGTGCCTTTTACAGGACAGTCATAATCTCAATATTATTCATGGGGAAATGGAGAAGTGCGACATATAAATAGATTTTCAGTTTCCCAGTCTGTTCTGTCTGTGCTGGACTGCTCTGTGTGGCCTCAAATATTCCAGCACATCCCTACTGGAATTCAACTAGAAGTAAGGTAAGCTAGGGACTGTCATGCCCAATGTGTGCGTGAAGGTGAGTGATCAGCTCCTGTTCCAGCAATGCACACATAGGACCTTCAGGTTCAGTTGCCCAGATCCTTCTAGTGCTTCCTGCATTTTAACAAACCTACTCCCTGACTCTGAAATTCTCACCTTTTGCTCTTTTGTAGCAGTTTACTGTTTCTAGGAGATCAGGTGAAACCTTCATGCAGACTTCCTCCAGCATTTGTACATTGTTTTCAGTTAAAAAGCCCTGTTTTTCCAATAAAATCAGCAATTCCAGAGCAGACTGACACCCAAAAGGAGAGAGTAAAATACAGTTATTGTTCCTTAGATTTCAAAACCTGCCTCAGCACATTATTATCTGCTTTGCTTCCTACCAATACGGTCCAAACAGTCAATTTTAAATCACTGTGGGAGATACAAATGTTGCTCCATGGAAAGCTACTGGTCGCGTTATTATTTGGTATGGTCTCATCTAACAGATTTGCCCAAATCATATTAATGACTCTTGTCTTTGAGAAGGCTTTATTGCCGTGAAACAGTATCAATGACATGTGGATATGAATCTTCTTTGCACATGGCTCAAACAGGGTGAAGATTTGATTTGTCACCCTTTTATAGTCTAATGCAAGACTGTGGACTGTCAGTGATTGGCCTTGGCACATAGCACCAAATTCCATACTTACCTGTCAACAGCTTCTCCTTGCTAATCCTATAAATACTGACTAGCCTAGTTGCAGATTATGCCCTATTCTGCCAAATATTTTCCTCTTCACACTTTTCCTCCTATTCTGCCCACCTCTTCCCTTCCCACCATATATACATTTGGCTCTCTTTTCACATACAAGAGTTGTCCGTCGCTTTGGAAGACAGTTTTGCAGGAGGAATACGATATCCTTCAACATCTCATTGGTAATGTTCTCTGACAATTCATACAGCATCTGCCTGTAACAGAGATCCAGTGAGATAAAAGCAGGACAGAAGACAGTGTAGAAATTAAAAGCAATCTGAGAATTTAAGAATAGAAAGGGAAACAGGATGGCATAGAGGGCATAAAGGAGAGAACAGAATCCCACTGCAAGCTTACCTGTATGGAGACACTCTTCCCTTCTCATGCAGACATTCTTGCACTTTCTCCTTGGTATAACCAAGTTTCTTGAGCAAGGAGTGACATTTAATTATGTATAAGAGCTCAGCTAGTAGGAATGTATCGTTCTCATTCAGATATTCTTCAGCCATGAGAAGCTGAAAGATGTCCACTGCTGACTTCACACCTTCTAGTTTTCTGAAGGGGAGCAAGTCAGTACAGAGAAATTTTAAAGCTGCTACATCTTCAGTCACCAGATTTTCATCAATGAGCAGAAGCTGCTGACGGAACTTCAAGCCAACATCATCTTCCATGTTGCTGGAACCAACAGTCTCTCTGCCTGAAAGCAGAAAGCAAACGCTAGTAACACTTGAATCTTCAGTACAACAATATCTGTAATAAGATTTCATCCAACAGCTGTTTGGAAGCTTTGAATTCTCTCCAGAAGAAGAGTTTCCTTTTAAATAAATCTGCAACTTACTTCCTTCTCCAAACACAAGACTACAACAAAGAGCAGTTTTGGCAGAAGCTCTGAACAATTCAGTCTAAATTTCAAGTTAGGCCTGCTCTGAGCAGAAAACTGGGCTAGATGACCTCAAGAGGTCCTTAAGTTTTTCTTTTTCTTTCAAACACCTTCTACATGCAGAGTTTTGCTTCTCTCCATGGTTTGTAGGTGAAAAGAGTCTCTGCAGTAAGTTACTACAGCTCTCAGAGAAGAAAGCACAGTGGTTCACACACATTTCTTAATCTGCAGTCCAAAGGCCCATTCTTCTCTGGCTGTAGCAAGGGCGTGTTCCACTGTTACAGGTCTGACACCCACGCTGAAGCTGTGGAATATCCATCCACTCCCAGTCATATCTTGCTACAAGACTGTGTTTCGCATTTGGCACAGGAAAACCCTAAAGCCTCCCTTGTAAGTACATGTCAACTAAAATGTAAATGTTAAATGCTAATGTCAACTGAATGGAAAATGCTCAGCACTCAGTCTAAATAGGCTCTGCACAAGCAAATCAATTTCACTGAAGTTTAACAGAAACTAATGACCCTTCCACTACACCAACTTCTTCCATGTAGCCTAGGGAGTTCTTTTCTGCCTGTGGAAGATTATATAGGTAAAAAGGTGCTTAAGTGCCTTCTGCCCAAATGGACAGGTAGGACTTTAATCTTTTGTTTAGAGCAGCTGGAAGCAGCAAAGCTTCCTACATGAGGGAGCACAAGAAAAAAATCAGGGAAGCTGAATAGGGACACAACCTCTGAATCTGAAGCCTTTGAAGCATCTGAGAGGACAGCTCAGCAGATAAACCACAGAGGATATCATGGCATGTGGGGACATAGAGAACAGATTGTTGCATTATTCTGTTCAGTGGTAGACAGAAAATATAATCCTCAAATCCAGGTGCCCAGTTAGGAAATGAGGTTTGACAGAACCCAGGAATCCTGAATCGTGTCCTGTCTCTAAGTCACAAGTCAGAGCCTGTGCAAAAAAAAACTCAGATTGCTTTTTCCTGTATTCAAACTTACTCTCCCATAGCTCAATAATTGTTCTTCATATTCCTTCTCTCTTCATATCGAATCTCATGATGTGACACCCTCTTCTCTTAAGCTGCCATCAAAAAGGTTCAGATCTCAGCCAGTTATCTACACACAAAAATTATATCATATCACAGTAAATCACACTTTAAATTCATTTAAATAAAAGCTACTTTAAAATCCTATCTAGATGCTTTAATCAACTAAATTTAGCAGAATAACCTAGGCTAAACTGATGCCTGCCTAAACTAACAAGCCTCTATAATCCAGGTTCAAACTAAATTCAGTAGAGCAAATTATTTCAAGTAAATGAATTTTAAAAGTCATTGCTTTAAAAGAACATGGGCAAGTTATGTGTACACCAGCTATACACAGTCATTTCATCAGCAAATCAAACTGAAGTAAGGTCCAGGACAAATTCCTTCATCTACCTGTAAAATAGTTTTCAAGCCTGTGCTTCTAATTCTTGAAAGCTTTTTTCTCTGCAAAGATTGCCTGCTTGAGTTTGGAATACCCTCAAGACCTTTCAACACGTGCTGCACTTACTGCCTGTTTTTAACCTTCCCTCCCATCTCTGTACGGAGGGCAGGCTGGGCTGGCCCTCTCTCCCACCACTACAATGTAAAGGAAATACTGCCAGCTCAGTAGCTGCTCATCCACTGCTCAGCTTACTGCAACGGTGAGAACCCTCTACCACTTCATGCATTTTACAGGGCATTTATAAAACATCATGGTAAAAACCAGTCCTAAAGCAAAAAAGTACACCAAGCAACTCCTGTTCCAGTAAAACAAGATCCTAGAATCAAAGAATGGTCTGGGTTGGAAGGGACCTTAAAGATCATCTAGTTCCAAGCCGCCTGCC
>NW_010311355.1:0-675 GCF_000700745.2 Antrostomus carolinensis | reverse complement strand
TCGCTTCCCCAGCCTGAACAGCCTCAACTCTCTCAGCCTGTCCTCATAGGAGAGGTGCTCCAGCCCTCGGATCATCCTTGTGGCCTCCTCTGGACTCGTTCTAACAGGTCCATGTCCTTCTTGTGTTGGGGGCTCCTAGAACTAGACACAGTACTCCAGGTGGGGCCTTACCAGAGTGGAGTACAGGGGGAGAATCACCTCCCTCAATCTACTGGCCACACTTCACTAACACACACGGAGCCCAGAATACACTCCCCACGTTTGCTGCGGCTCACTCTAACATTTACAGCTAGACCTAGCAGGACATTAGCAGGCAGAACATCACCACAGAGAAAAGTCATGGATCAGCATCTCTGTTTTGTGATATACCCGTAAGAGAAGGAAAAAAAAAAAAAGCAATATGGATTATCAAATTACCTTTAAAGTTTTATTAATTGAGACACTGACTAAAAGATTTAAGAATAACGCAAAACGACGGAGGACGAGTGAACACCAGGGCTTACCCCCCAAGCAAGCACTGAGCTCCCTGCGCAGAGCCCGGAAGCAGCTGTACAATACCGGAAGGCAAGAGCGGGATTTAGGCTCTTGGCTGGGGCACAGCAGCCTCCCTTCGTTCCCTCTCCAGTTCCGTTCCCCCGGCTTACCTCCTTACGTGAATTCTAGCCCCGTCCCCGT
>NW_010311354.1:17861-38443 GCF_000700745.2 Antrostomus carolinensis | reverse complement strand
TTCTGTGATTCTGTGATTCTGTGATTATTATACTCTTAACAGTTACTCTTTGTCAGGTGGTAAAAGAAAAGACCGTTTTCTTCTGTTGCCAAAAGAGCAGCAAGGCCTGAAGTCAGTAGAAGTTAAGGGCTCGAGGAAGCTCTCATATCTTTGGAGCCTGTTACGTGACCCACTAGCTACCACAGTCAGTAACAGGTATCTAAATCATGTAAATAGACACAGGGTGGAGCCCTGTGATCTTAGAAATAAATTGGTTGAAAATTTGAGCCATTCTTAATTGAGCACCTCAGGCACTTGACAAGTGCTGGTTGCTGATTTAGAGGGGAACGAGGGCTCATGGTGCATTAGCTGACGTGTCAACACTTGACCAACCCACTGTATATTGGAAATATAATCAGTGGTTTTTAATCCTGCTTGACTTTGGGGGGGGGCTTTCAGGAAGAAGATCTTCAGTTCGATTATGAGACTGTGATGCTGAGGTGCACTGAGACCTTCGATGACGAAGATTTCTAAGCGGTATCTCTGTTTGCTAATGTTTTGCCAAGCATTGCTGGGTACACCAGGCGTGTGAAGAGACCACACATCTTTCAGTGAAGCACCTCTCCGAGCAGAGTGCAGAGACAGTGTGTTTAAGTGGTTTGTTACTGTTGACTTCCCATTCCCTCATTAATGTTCCTTGATATATCAGTTGAGTAATTTATACCTTTAAAAGTTACAGGTTTTAGATATTTATAAAATCTTAAGAAATACTTTTGTCTATTGCTTTTTAATGCTTAACCTCATTTCATAAGCCAGCTGAGTCATGTACAGTTAAGTGACCTTGCTTAGCATAAGCTATGGAAGAGCTGCAGAGAAGGCACACCAGTGACAGCTTGCGTGCCCCCATAGGCTGCAGATCTCAAACTGCAACCCTGCAAAAATCACAAACTGCCGTGCACCCTAGCAGTGATTACTTTTCCTGTGCAGTTTTTCAGCTTGGGCTGACAAGGAAAGAGGGGTTTCCTCACAGAGAATGAGGTAAGGCTCTTCCATCTCTTTATGAGGGCAACAGCAGTGGCCACCCACTCCCAAATTGTCCAGAGATGTGCAGGCACAATAATACATTTTGGATTATTTACTTTTGCAAAGTGTGTAAAGCTGAGTGAGCAGCCCTCTGCTCTTCTGCCACATCTCATTCTCTGTTGAGACATGCTGCCCAGATAGTTTTTTGAAATTAAAAATGCTGTGAAGATGAATAAAATCCTTCACATCTCAGAGCTATCACTAGAGGCTCTCTGCTGATTTGGACAGATTGTGTTCTGACAGTGATTATGCTGAGGTCATGCTAACAGCCATCACAAATAAAAAGGCTAAAAGTTTTGTTTTAAAATCTAAACCAAAGCTGGCATGCCCAGGTATCCATCAGTCTTCATTAGCCAGGCTTTTAGGCTGAATCCAAGAGGGCTGGGCGGTGGCCCACTACTGCCTTGGTACATAAGAACATGACACATGCAGTTGTGTTAAAGTCAACACATGTAGAGACCAGTAGTGAAGGACAAGGGGAGAATAATTCCTCCAGAGCACCTTCTGTCCCTGCGGTTGAGGCTCTGGTGGCACTCCCAAGTGGATGTTTGCCAGGCTGTTGTGTTTGGAAGTGGGGATGGGGCATCCTAATTGCAGATCCTGTTTGGGTTTAAGAGGCCCTCTGAGTTCCCCAGGGTGCAGCCTTGCCTTTCCCTGGCCTTTCTAGTGTGCTTCATGGGTACAGGATATCATTGCTTTGAGACTATAAGCCATGCTGGCTCTCCCTCCTCCTCCTCTTCCCTCACATTCCAAAATGCCAAGCATGTGCATCCCCTGAGCAGTCTGGGTTTTGGGACAGATGCTGGTTGAAATACATGTACAGACTTTGCAGGGGATCCAAGGTCAAATCATTATTTCCTTTAGCTGGTACAAGATATATATATATATACATACCTAGAATAGTAGGTGTTTGCATTAAGTGTCCTGCCTATGTTTTCTTATCATCATATAGTTTTGGGGGGGAAATAGGTTAGTTTTTCTCAGTGTTGAGGCTACTTTTTCTACAGGCTTCTAGCTGTAGAAATCTTACAGATTCTCTCATCTGTAGCTCCATTTGCCACACAACATTTGGTCAGTTTTGTTACATTAGTGATTATTTCACCACGTCCATTTTACTGCATCAGCTGAGGTCAAACTTGGTGATACTGGTATGTACTGTAGGACAGCCATGAGAGTGGATAATGTTCAAGGATGAACAACCTTTTCTTATTAGCCTTTCATCCTCACCCTTTTGAAGGACAGTACAGAACAGAAGTTAAGCAGCAGAATATTTCATTTTCAAATGACTGTTAGCCTGACACCTACCAGAGGGGACAGTTTTGAATGGACACCATATGCTATGTAGATGCATTACATTGATCATCACATGTAAGAGCTCCTGATGTTTCACCAGGAGAATTTTAGGTTAAGACTGGCCTGAACATCAATGTGAAACAACAGGTGTGTTCAGGTGATGTGAAAATAGTAACTCCTTCAAATGGGAGCAAGTTCTGTGGAAGCTGCAGTGGCATTAAAGAGAAGATGAAGAGCGGGTTACTTTGGTTCCTCCTGTCACATGACCCTAGTTTACAAGAGCACAGGCCTGCACATAACATGGGAAGGCAGTTTCCCCTCCTGCAGAGCCAGCACTACACAGACAATAGCTGTTCTGCCGTGGCGTGCATGGGGTCTGCTCTGCCTCGGCAGGGGAGTGGCCTTAATTCCTGAGCGCGTTACTGCCACGTGCGTGCAGGTACTGCTTTGTGCAGTGCTCAGTGGTTGGTCTGATGGAAACTTTTCATGAAAAAATCTGGAAAATGTAGGCTAGAAGGCTACTGGGGCAGGGCGGTGGGAAGGAATTAGAGGCAGAAGGGCAGCAGGGAGAGAGGAGTGAGAAACATGAAAGCATCATTGCAAGAGCTTGGGCACACCAAGCTGAGCAGGGCAGAGTGGGACCAAGTCCATTAATTAGAGCTCTGCTGCAGCATGGCAGCCCCTCACTTTATGACACAGAGATTATTATGTAGGGCAAACCTACTGCCTAGGTCACATCTTGTTGTGAGAAAGCTGTGAAAATGAGCCTCTGATTAGCAGTTCTAGGGCCAATGCACCTAGGTACAAGCAACTACCCATCACCATGTCTCCTCAGCCAGAACAGCAGGAGCATCTGCCTAGACTTCCCAATTACCTGTCTGCCTTTCTGCGAAGCTGCACACAGGGTGACCCCACACCTGGTTGAAATCAGTAAGTCTCGCTGCACTTGGGACTCAACAGTAGCACAAAGGGTAATAGAGTTGACAGGTAGCTGGCTGTTCTCCAGGCAATCCGGAACAGCCCTCAAGTGTTCAGTTTTACACTAGAGGATCCTCTGATTTTAATTTATTTTCCTTAAGTAGCAAATAAACAGAAGCAGTGTCACTGCAGTGCAAAGCCAAAACTGTTTCCAAACCTCAAGTGGCCACATGCAGCTGGGAGGAGTGGTGGCCCTGCAGCCTAACCCCTGCCTACTCTGTTTTAAAAATTGGAAATGTCCTCAGGAGGAAAATAAAAGGATATTTTATAAATATGTAACAAACACACCAAAGGGGGAATTTTAAAGGACATTTAGGAGCCTGAGCTTGAAATAGGGACACTAACAGCTTCTGAAAATCAGCCTCTAAGCCTTAGCAACAGCAGACCCAGCTGCTCCAGACCAGCATACCCCCCTCCCTCCCCAACTGTCTGCACCTCCTGAGCCGTAGGATGTGGCAGGGTAACAAATGAGCCTCCACTGGGGATTGGGGCCCCGTCATGCCAGGAGCTGTAAAGTCATGCCCAGCTCTACTCCAGGGAGCTTGCAAGCCAAATAATACAAGATGGAGACACACAGACACAGCAGCAGGCTGAGTGTGCAGGAGGATGGCATAACATGAGCAGTGTTCTCCACGCTTGGAGTGAGGAACAAAAAGCCCATTGAAGACTGATTTTTATAGAAATCTGTGCCAGTATTATTTTTTTAACAAGTCTAAAGCAAATATACACCTCTGGCACTTGCCAACATCCTAACATGTCTTAGGAGGAGAAGCAAAACTATATGGCTGCAGCCTCTACAGAGCTGACACAAAGCAAGTAAATTTAGTGAGGGTTCCCCATTCATGCTTCTCACCTCACTTTTTCCATGTGGGAATCCCAGCTGTACCACCAAACGAAATAGTCTTGCATGGAAGACTGGAGCATCTGAAAGCTACGTACTACAGCAGCTTTTGGCCCTACTGGTGTGGCTTTTGTGCCTCATTCATTAGCTGTGTATCCTGTTCCCATCTAAACCACTGCCCCAGTGTGTGATGGCTCTGGCCAGCAGCAGCCTGGCAGCTTCAGTACAGGACACAGGGACAGGCTGATGTAGACTAACAAACAACTGACTTTCACACATGTGCTACAGCACAGGTGAATTACAGAGGTCTTTTAAGTAAGACCATGGGTTTGTCTGCTAGATCCCCTGGGAGCGTAGGCTGGCTTTGAATGAGCTTAGAGACATAGTCAATGTTGTGAAGGATGAAGAAGATAACAGAGCTGAGACGCCTGGGACTAGTCATCTCTGTAAAACCTGTGATGGTGGGGGGGGATCAGATATACTTAAATGTGCAAATCATTTTTTTATCCTAAAGACATAAAGCCCACAATCTTCAATGGAGGCACCTCAGCCTACCAGTAGCAGCAATTCACACCGTATTGTTTCCTCCTTTAGGGTCCCAACATTCACACAATTGATCTAAGACACCGACATGCCCCTAACCGATAAAAACAATCCACATAACACTACAGCTGCAGGATGGGACTAAAGAACAGGACTGTAACAGGCATGAGGAATAAAGGCTTTTCATTGAAACCACCCAGGTTCTGTTCAGTCTTGAGATGAGAGGGCGAAGAGGGCATTGTATCGTGGCCTTCAACTGTCCAATGGAGAAGATGGGGGCAGACTTTTCTCAGAGGGGAACAGTGACACAACAAGAGGCAACAGACACAAGACAAAGCACTAGAAATTCCAGTTAGACATGAGGGAAAATGCTTTTCACCATGAAGGTGGCCAGACCCTGGAACAGGCTGCTCAAAGTGGCTATGACTCTCCATCTGTAGCTCAGCTGGACACAGTCCTCTGCAACTTGGTCTAACAGAACTGGCTCTGAGCAAGGGCTGGCCCAGATTACCTCCAGAGGTCCCTTCCAACCTGACTTACTCTGCGATTTGTTGAATACTACCTGCCACTCACTATGGTAGTCACCCTGAGAAATACCATTACACTGTACATTTTATTTATTTTTCTCCAAAAATATCTAAGTATAAATCTCAATGCAGGAATCAAGCTTATGCTACAGCAACAATGTTATTACACACCAGTGGCAACCAGTACCACATGCAATCACATTATATATGGCCATATAGGTTAAGGCTGTTTCTGCTGATAGTGGAAAGGAGCAAGAATCTGCAAACCATTTTCCAGAGAAGTGGTTGTCACTGTGCAATCACCACACCAGACCAAACAGATACTCTGGAGGTGACACAAGATATAGCAGTAGCAGGGATGCATCAGATTGAGAGCAGAAGAATTTTTCTCCTTCATCTTTGATGACAATTGCTTCATCTTTGTGGGGTCTAGTGCTCTGGGGAAGCTGGCTACCCTGACATTGCTCCCAGCACCCCAGGTGGGATTCATTTCAGTGAAGCTGGGTTTTTCTCTTAGGTCAAGAACCTAAGTAAGGTCTCTAGATTCCCTCTGTGGTCTAAGGTGAGAGAGGCATATTCAAAGACAATCCATCCCATTAACCTTAGATGCCTCTCTTACAAAGACATTCATTTGACTGACTTTAAATTATGGGAATATGGAATGACATGAATCATGTCCTAGAGGTGCCCGCTCCTTCCCCTTGGCCAGCATGAGGTGTAAACCACAAGCTGAGAGGCAAGCATTGCCATTATAGATCTTTAAGGTGGTGAGGATTAGCCTCAGCCCAAGGGATGCCTGAGAGTGGTACAGGGCCCACATCAGAGATGCCTTCTCCTGTGGCCCTTTGAGCAGCCAGGACAGGGGACTGGAAGGAAAAGCTCTGCTTCAGCCAAACAGCTGCTCCTTGCAGTCCCCAAGGCTCAGTGCAAGGAAGGAAACTGAACATCTTTCCCAGGCATTTCTTGGGCCTTGGTGTTCCCCAAAGAGGGATTATGTTCTTCCTAGAGGTGGGCAGGCAGGAGCAGAGAGGAAAAAAATTACTCCCTCAAGGTCACCAGTGGTGCAGGGGGCAGAGCTGGGAAGAGAAAGACATTATCATTCTCCTGCTCCAGCCTTTAACAGCTGCCAGCTCATGTTCAAATGATGGGGGCTGCAGACATGCTTTTCAGATCTCTGCTTCTGAGATGAGTTCACCTGCAGGCCAGGTTCTTATATCCTTGTATCAGCACCTATCTCAGAGTCTTTTTCTGAACTTGCTTTAACATTGCTTCCCTGTCCAGCAGCCTTCAGTTCATCCATTCTCTTGCCACCAGGCAGTCTTTTGGGGCAAGCAGGGAGATACCGAAACCAAGAGACAGCACAGTATTTGGTGCCTATGCCAAACGGAAGATCATAGACCTTGGAAACAAGCTGAGAGTTGTCCACCTCTCCCTTGTAGCTGTTCTTCCATGCCAGGAGTCCCCGCTCCTCCTGTGTTCCTGCAACAGCAAAAATGAGATTGTTGTGTTTAAAATAGGGGCTATTCTGAGCATAGGGCAGGTATTGTGTGCCTCACACCCACTTTTCAAATCCCAGCAGACCCAGCACAACATACAGATCCCTTGCATTTAACCCGTTCTAGCTCCAAAGCTCTTTACAAAAATTCACTAATGAGCTTCTAGATAATAGCCATCTTCCTGCAACAGCTTCCAAATAAGCAGTCTTCTCCATGGCTTTCCATGGGAATCAAGTATACCAAGACAGGATTTCACTAGCCATGGGGGAATCCAAGAACTGTTCAAAGTGGAGGGTCATACAGTGCTAGGAAAGCAAGGCTGGATGTTAACTGCCCAGACACTGTGGAGTTGGGGAAGAAGGTTTAGCTAGCAATTACTAGTCACTCACAGGCATTTACCCTAGCCAAGGAATGGCTAAGTGCCTGTAATTGTTGCAGCAGCTGAGTCCTCCTTGGGAAGGGGAGTGAGCACACCTGTAAATTCTGCCCAGAGGAGTTGAAGATCAAGGGCTACAAGAAAATTAATCAGCCAAAAGAAGATTGGCTTTCCAAGAAGCCTGAGTTGGCAAAATAATCAGAGTGAACAGAGTCTCCTTCCTGCTCTTTTTCTGTAGCAGAAAACAAGAGTTTCCTCTCCTATTCTTATGCCATCTCTGCCCTGGCTTGATAAAAATCAGAGGCTCTTTACTGTCTGTGAGGGCCAGCTGCAGGTGCTATATCCTATCTTTGGTCATCAGCCTTTCCTACTGCTTTCCACTGCTGATGCACCAGTTCAGCCTCAGTTTTAGCAGCTCTCATAAGGGGGCATGCGTTGCTTCCTTCCACTTCTTGCAGTTACCTTTCTCTCTCCTTTTCAACCAGCAGCATGGCTCTAGGCTGGCACTTTCCCTAAAATACATTTTTCCTAAATAAACCTTCTCCTCAGACTGGGTTGTTCCTGAAAAATGAGTTAGTTTTTGATAAGATGCTGTTCTCCAACTAGAGACCATTTCAGTGATGTCTCCTGTTCCTCACCCCTCTGGGGCAGGAGTTCAGCCAGTGTTTCATGGTTGCTAGTGCAATTCCTACCCGTAGAGCAGTAGATATGAAGACCAAAAATACCAGGAAACAAACTCTAGGGCAGGCACAAACTAGTAGTTTAGCTCATTTCAGCAAATCCTACCTGGAATGGTGTTATCAAGGATAAATCCCAGGAGTCCACCCACAAACATGCCAGTGGTGAGAAGCACCTGGATCACCTGGTCCAGCTGGATGATTCCTAGCAGAAAAACAAAGCTTTGGATAGTGGTGCAGAGAGACACATGTTTGACCAACACAGCCCATGCCAAGAGGCTGGGAGCTGCATGCTTGTTTAGACAAGACTTGCAAATCCCAAAGCAGAGCTTAAGATTTGGCAATGCGCGGGACATTGACCTCTATGCCAGTTTCAGACCTACAGTTTTATTCTGCATAATTATTCATTGGCCCAGCTGCTGGTGGGCAGGAGATAACTTGTAAATACTTTAAGAGCCTATTAACAGTGCAGACCATAGCACTGCCCAAGAAAAAGCCACCTTCTGCTCCAAACATGTTCTGCACCTCCATGACAAACACAGCACCAAGCAGTTCCTTACCAAAGCATGAGCTTCAGTTCCCAAAGAAATACAGGTATATTTAGCATGGGATTTCACCACAAGTTAATCAGGTGTGATGTTTCTCTGAGAGCTAATTGATATGAGCAAAATACCTCAGTGACACAGAGCATTTGATAGACCATCTATAGAGGTGTGATTTGTGGCCCCATCTCTTTCAACAGCCCACCCAGCATGCCATATATACCTTAAGAGAGGACACTACGGCCTTTGTGACAAACACATGAGTTACATGAGACACAATAAAGGCATAACTGTTGGAGGACTGCATATTTC
Organism: Antrostomus carolinensis; assembly: GCF_000700745.2. Taxonomy (NCBI): domain Eukaryota; kingdom Metazoa; phylum Chordata; class Aves; order Caprimulgiformes; family Caprimulgidae; genus Antrostomus; species Antrostomus carolinensis. The sequence goes on along the minus strand of NW_010311354.1, from coordinate 29,796 downwards.
AATAAGGTGAACTTGATGTAGAGGAGTGTGCTCTTGTGTTTTGGAAGCACAAAGTTTTGTTGTGTGTGAGCATGTAAGAAAGCCTCATTCATTGAGATCCTGATCAAGATTCAGCCCTGGAGTATTCTCTTGCCCCATCCCGGGAATGTGTCCCAGGAAAGCACTCTGCAATCCTTAGCCTGACAGGAACATGGCGAGGTGCAGTCATTGGTCAAGAGCAGAGATTTACACACTAGAACCGTGTATCAGAGCAAAGGCAAGAACAGCCCTCACAGAAAGAAACAGGCAGCGGTCAAAGCACAGGTTTCAGGGTTTTAACAGGAAAAACTGCATTTTAAAAGATTTCTCTGGATCAGCCTTTGCTTCAGTTTATGCTACAGAAAATGCTTCTGATGCCATTTCTTACCTGTTTCCAGCAGTGTACTGTTTTTGCTTGCCCAGTTCGGAACTGTGAGGCCAGCAAATACAGAAAATCCAAAGATAAAGATGTTTCTGGAGGAGTTCATATCTGTGTACTGCACAGAAAAATTGTATACATTACGTTTGGAATTACCCAAATCTGCAGATTACTGTTGTGTTCATGAGACGTGCTCAGCTGCATGTTTCCACTGCACCCAGGAGTGGACCTAGGCAGCAGCCCTGGTGCTGCTGGGGCGTTAGTGGTCCTGCTGCCCCCAGTGCCAGCAAGCTCTGCCCCAGCCAGGAGCCCTCTGCGATTTAGCCCCCCTGGGTACATGCCCTCATCTTCACCGGAGGAACTGCCAGTACAAATGTTTGTATTTGCTGCAGCACGGTTATGTCTGACTCTGCCTGGTGAGAACCTGACTTGAAACTAAAGTCCCCTTCCCTAGGGATCAAATGGCGCTCACACAGCTGTTACCTGCAAATTGGAAATCCCCACTGCCGTGATCACTCCGAACATCACAAGGAACATGCCTCCGATCACAGGGGTGGGTATGCTGGCAAGCATCGCCCCCACTTTCCCAAAGATGCCACTCAGGAGCATGGCACAGGCACCAGCAATGATCACCGTTCGACTCCCTACCTGGGGCAAGAGGAAAAGGATGCAGTCACGCACCGACCAGCAAGGGGTGGCAGGCTCCAGTGCAGGGGTTGCACCTCCAGCCAAAACACTCAATAGCACTTTCAGTTGCAGGTTCAGCTGCAGTTCAGGTGCAGCTGCCAGTGAGCTGGGATGCTCGCACTGCATGGGAAGCATCTGTATTTGCACACTAGTAAATATTTATCATGAAAGGCACTCTGAGAGCAATCATGGAGCCACACCTATGTACTTGATGTACTTGATGTACTTGATGTACTTGATATCCTTTTTCCTACCATTGTCAGGACTTTTAACAGTTTGCTGTTAAACAACAGCAACAAAATATTATTAAATTAAGAGCACAGTAATCCCTACATCCCTGCGGCTCTCACCGCAGCCTAGAAATGTCTTGGTATACACACAGGCTGGTGCTGCAACCACCCAGTCAATGTGTTCCACCAGGTTTGGGTTGCCATCTAAAAATGGCTTTCAATGGTGTGTCCCACACTGATCCTCCATTCCCTGGAGACCAAGATTTGGGAGTGCAGAGCTCTCTGGCTGCTCCATTCTCAAACTCTGGGATCTGATATATCCTTTCTATGGTCAACAAAGGGCAACTAAGAAGGGAAGCAGTCTCTTAATCTGTCCCTGTCTCCCATCACCCATCCAGCTTCAGTAAAACGATCTTTTTCTCTCTTTTTTTTTTTTTTTTTTCCAAGCCATGCCTTTCATTCAGATCTGTTAAGGCATTTGACTAGGAAAGAAAAAGAATATCTGCCAAACAAAGGGATGAAAGAGACATTTAGAGACTATGGAAACTAAAAAGAAAAGCAGCAATATTTATTAGACTTTTAATTCAAGATATGTCTTGCCGTACCAAAACTTGGACAGCTTAAAGAATCATGCTAAGATTTACAAGGTTCATGTGTTAGACAGGGAAACTCTGTAATCCTCTGCAAATATTTTATAATTCAATTAATTATTTTAATCCCTCCCTTTAAATATCTGAAGAATGTCATATTTACAGGAAGGGCTTTTTGTGAATGCTTTCAATAAAAACATTCCCAGTAACTAGTAGTGTCTCTTTTAAAGTATTTCTTAAATATGCCCCTTTAAAATATTTTACGTATTATTTGTTTATGAAAAATAAATGAAAAAAGATTTGGTGGGGAGTTTCAAAGTAAAATCATGCCTTGCCTTCAGGAAGGCTTTTCATATTCCTTGTCTTAAAATCTTGAGACACCATTACCATCAAAACTGTAATTTAATAAAAGCCAACAGATCTATTTGTTCCAGGATTAGAATGAAGCTTCAGATTCTTAATTTGCCAGAATGTCAAATTACCCAGTACATGGAGTTGGCCTTAAAGGCAAATTACCTAATCCACTGACACCACAACTGTGAGCATATGCTGCTAAAGCCTCTAGTTTAGAGTTTGTTTCAATTGTGTCAGGAAAAGAAGAAAATCAGTTCTCTTTCTTAAAGCTGAAGAAACTGCATGGTTTTCTGCTGTGTATATGGTAACTCTGAGGTCTTGACCTCTACTTAAAATCCTCCTCTTCTTGGAAATGAGAGCTCAGTACTGGCATGCTGGGCTTGATTAAGCAGTTTAAACATAGGTACCTGGTTCCATTTAAGATGTTGCATCTTGGCAGCTTCCAGCAGCTCCTCCTTTGCCTTATCTGAAAGCCTCTGTGGATATCCAAGATATCCAAAGATGTTTCAGGTGGTGCTGGACATTGCTGTTTAAGCAGAGGAACCAAGTCCCTTGCATTTCCATTTGTTACGGAAAAATGTGTTTCCCACATAAAAAAACAAAATTAAATCTGCCTTGTGCTCACAGAATCCCCATCTGGCCCAGCCAGAGTCTTTACACTGATTTAAGGTTGACTTAGATAAGACTGTATTTTCTGCTCTCTTAAGTGTACACAAGGTGAGCAGAGGTGGGATCTAAGGGAAACATCTCTCCTCAATCAGCAAGAATGGCATGTCCACCCAAAGGACTTAGCGTACACGGGGACAACACGTCCTATAATCTAATAATTATGAGTCTGGGCACTTCTGCACCATACTACATCCCATACCTCCAATGTGTGCAGCAAACTACATGTCAGGAAAGAACAGGCTCAGGAATATGGTCAGTATGCACAGAGGACATAGTGACAAGGTACATGGGGTGACAGGCTAAACTGGACTCCATGCAGACATCCAGACAGCGCTTGCTGCTAGAAGCAGACACCTCACTCAAACACTAACATTTCAGTCTGTGAAAAATGGTTATTGTGAGTGAGGTTTCTAAAATCCAGTGAAATAAGCGATATTATAGTGGGAGCCGTAAGTCAAATTCTGCATTTATTCACTGACTCACAGCTCTGCTGACGTGACATTGCTTATTTGACAATGATTTTAAAATGTTTTCCAGTTGGCTGCTGGATGTCCCTGTCCTCTGGCTGTAAAGCTTAGTGAAAATCTATCATCTGATTGTCAAGCTTATCTCTGGAAATTTCCTTCCCTTATAAGCGCAATAAGATACTCAAAGGGATTCACAAAACTTTATAGAGAGGTAAAAACATAAAACTTTGCATCATAGTTTATAATGCCAAAGAAATAGCCTACCTATCACATGATTGCCATCCTTGGGTTATAAAAATTGTGGAATTTGAAGCCTTATTATATCTTTTTCTTTCCTTTCCTTTCATTTCCTTTCTTTCTCACCTTCTTCTCCTCTCCATAAATACATTTAGGAAGACAGACAGACAAAGAGAGAGAGAGACAGGGACAGACAGAGAGGAAGTCTTTGATAAAGTCAGTCCTGAGTAAGTTTCCAGATGAGCTCAGGTATAACATGCTCTCTTTAGTCTCACCTAAGCCAGATGCCATGGGTCACAGCAGTGTGCATGCATCCCATCTGCAGACCATAAGCAGACAAAGAGAGGGACTGACCCCCTCTGTTACAGTGATTCACAGTGCTGCTGAGGTGGCCACCAACGTGCCAGGGCACATTTTTCCAGTATGCCTTGCAGGAGGTGGGCTCAGATCACGTCCCAGGTCCAGCACATACCCATGTGCACCACTCCTTTGTATGTATGCCCTTGGGGGAAAGGGCGGAGCTCCTCCAGGAGGACCTCCTCCGGGAGGACCAGGACACAGCAGCCACCCGCTGCAGCAAGGCTCACCTTGGTGATGCCCAGGGCCCCCACGTTCTCGCTGTACGAGGTGGTGCCATTCCCCGTCCCCCAGGCGCCGGCCAGGAGGCAGCCGATGCCTTCCACCCCAATCCCACGGTTGATGGCGTGCTTCGGCGGTGGCGGGGCCCCAGACAGGCGGGCGCAGGCGTAGTAATCTCCCACGGACTCCAGCATGGAGGAGATCACCCCAGCTAAGATGCCGAATATCCCAGCCAGGCTGACGGTTGGCGTTCCCCACTGGCCTGCAAGTAAAGAGCTCGGTTTAGGTCAGTGGAGCATGTTTGACCTGAAATCTATTGCGGGGCAGGAGGAAGAACAGCAGGGGTGCTTGTGGGTGTTTGCCTGATTTTTGGCATTTCATCTCCCCCTGCTAGCCATAAGCAGAGGTGCAAGCTGGAGCAGGGAGCAGCACAGCGGGATGGGGAAAGCAGAGGCAGTGGTACCTGGGTAAGGCAGCCGAAACCAGGGAGCCTGAGACAAAACATCCCCACGGCTGTCCGTCCGGGCCAGGTGGCCATAGGCAGTAGGGTCTGCAGGGAGGACGTTGGTCACCGTCATCACATAGCAGAACAGCCAGCTCAGGGAGAGCCCCAGCAGCACCTGCCCATCACATGCAGCAGTGGAGTCCAGTTAGGGCAAGGCCACATCTCTGGCATGGTTGTGGGGGATAAGGTGTCTCCCTACCTGACTCTTTGCCCTGCAAGTGGGATGGACGCAGAGGGATGGCAGGGGCTCCTGGCAGCCCTCCCTCCCCACATGCAGGGCCATGGGGACCTTCTCCCCCTCTGCCTGCTGCACAGGCTGGACTGGGAAGCACTAACTCATCTGGACATGATTGGAAAGAGCCCAGGCACCCTGGGATGGGTGAGGCCAGTCCCTCTGCCATGACCACTGGGTCTCCGGGAACCCCGACATACCGGGAAGATCTGGAAGAGGTAGACTGGGGAGAGGTGGCAGTTCTTGCCTCTCTGGTAAGACGGCAGCAGCACAGGGACATCTTTCAGATATTGAGAGAACAGAACTATGAAAGAAATAGTCCTATGAGGAGGGAAAAACAGACCATGAGACAAACTGGGTGCTGAACTGCCCACTTGTCCCCACATTAACTGAAGACCTGCTACCCCAGGACTCCAAAGGATGCCAAAAAACAGGCTCTCAGAACCAGAGGGTGGATCCCCACTCCAGCAAGCCTGGGGTGGAACAAGCTTTCCATCACACTCAACCAACAGCTTTGAGCATTTGCAAATATTTTTTCCCCCCTTTTGTTTCAAAACAAACTCCCCAGACAGTGCATCACTGACTATGACACAGTTGACAGAGCTTAAAAATTACACTTGGGTAAAAGAAAAACCTGAGAGATATGCAAGGTCCAGGCAGGCTTTGTAGAAAACTGTCCCTGACCTGTGTAATTCAGATATACTGGAAACACGGGATTTATTGGTTTCCTGATTCCAGATTTACCTATGCTGCTCCACAAGTGGCAAAAAACTTCAGTGTGGCACAGAGGAAAGAAAGAAGATTTGATTTAGTTGTGCAAGTCCCTGCTTTGAAAGGAAAAGACACGCTGGGACTGTGGGGCCGCGCATGGACACTCAGAGCCCAGCCAGCCAGCCAAGAAGGGGAGAGCACGGCCATCCAGTCTGCAAGGGCTGCGAAGCTGAAGGGTCTCCCCTCCCGGCAGCACCCGGGGCTCATTCTGGTGGAAGTCACCACGAAGTGCAGCTCCTCTCCCATCCCTCAAGTAGGATGCATCTCCCATGAACGGCAGCACAGCTGGGTATGCTCACAGCAAGCCCTATCTGCCCCTGTGTGCCTTCCCCCCTGAAAGGGCAACCAGATGAAGCTGGAGGCTGTGACGTGTGGTGAGAGGGCAGCGACTGGGCACCCCACCCTGACTGCTGAGCTGGTAGAAGACCTTGGACATTTTCCTTTTATGTTAACAAGGCCTCTGAAGGGCTCCTCATTTTTGAATAACAAATCTGAATTATAGACATTGAGTAAACTAATCTGGATAGGATTTGGTGAGAAATCTATTGCGCCAGTTGAAGTGCACTAACAGTGCAGGGAAAACTGGTGACGAGCTGCAATATGCACAGGCAGGCAGAGTACCAAAGTGCAAAGGAAACACTAACCAACCTCACCTCTCTGCAAAGACACGCCACAGCATACAGCCAAAGGTTATCTATCAATTACAAATCAAAGCACTGAATGACTGGGGTCAGAAACTCTGAGAAGGCACTTCTTTCCATTTGTGGTTTCTAAAGCTGCAGGGCCCAGACAGACTGTGCCAGTGCACATTTTGTGCATTTGCATTAACAAAGGCATTTGGCAGCCTTATGAATCACTGCAGAGCCCTCATCTATCTCGGGTAGGTGTCACTGCTTATTATTCAGGTTGTCTGACACATCCATTAACAAATGCTATTATCAGCTGCTTATAATTCTGCCTAACTTTGCTCATTCAGGATGAAAATTTCCATGGAAAATGTCTGCCTCAGGCCAAATATTTCTGGAAAAATACACCCCAAACCTGTTTCAAAGAGTGATGTTCAGGGAATGGACATAGTTTAGCCTGTATTGAGAAGGTCATTTTGCTTTGAGCAGTAGCAGGGTCTGCTTATGATCTGGAGCAGAAATTTGAGATTTAGTAGAACTCATTCTTTGAGGCGAGGGATATTGCTCTTTCTCACAAAAATCATTCATCCCAGGTCCCAAGCAGTCAGCAGAAGCATCTCAGGCTTCAGCATTTGCAGCTCATAAAGTTTCTGAGCTTTCTGAGTATGCCCAGGCCTTGACAAGTGATGACTTGTGTATGCACCATCACCAGGGAGCAAGTGAGCACACACTAGACCAGTTCTTGAGGCAACAGCAAGTATCACCCATCATGGGGGCTCTAGGATGTGATGGGGCTGGACAGCAAGGCTAAGACCACATGGCACATGTCTTCCACCTTCCCCATCACCCCTCTCCCCCTTTCCCTAATGACACCCATGGAGCATGGAGAAGGCAGCAAAAGAAGACACAAACTCGGACAGGTCAAAGCACAATGATTAGGTTGGGGCTAAGGTGTCTGACTCATGAAAGAAAGGACTGGGATTAAGCATGGGTAGAAGATGAGACAGAAATGAACAGGACAGAAAGGGTGATCTGGGTTGAGAACAGGGGCATGGGCTGGAGGACTGACCCCATTAATGGAGCAGCACAGTTGGGCAAAGAGGCCACGCGAGGGACTGAGGTTAGGAGCCAGTGACTGGAGAAAGGAGGCAGAAAATACAGATAGTCCAGACAGGATATATGTTTTGAAGGGAAAATTCAGACTGACTAAGCAAAGGGGCTAGGGCAAATCATCAGAGCTGGAGACCAGGACAAGCCAGAGATATGGTGGGAGAAACAATAGTGAAAGGAAAGTTGGGGGGCAGGCAGGGCTTGAGGTCATATGGGGTGCTGGTAGAAGAGACCAGTTAGGTGAGGAACTGGAGGTGGAGAAGAGAGGTGTCTTTTGGAGTATGGGGGGCCCAGTGCAGGGAGGAGAAGGGAACCAGACAAAAGTGGAGTGGAGCATGTCCCCACATGCAGCATGTTGCCTTCCTGGGGCTGCAGTCAAGCCTGGCCCCTGAGTCTCCAAAGGCAGCTCTGAAAGCCCTAGCAGACTGATGGGAGCCCATAGAAAGGATAACAACCCACTCCTGTTGCATGTTATCCCAAGCTGAAGTCTGCATTAGGGATTGGAAAATGACAAATCTGCAGGGGAACTATCCAGTGGCATTTCTACTTTTTGAATTCATTTCTGAAATACCAAGGATATCCTGCCACCAAGCACACTCGTACACTCATGCACAAGAGCACACAAGTATATGTCCCTGTACAGTGCTCAGTGCTGCAAAGCCACATGCACAGCCATTTCCAGAGCCCCCCAGGCCCTCTGTGGAGAAAACAATTCCTCCTTGTCATGTGAAAACAATACCTAAAGCACCAGCTGTTTTAACTCAAGGAATACCTAACTCTGAGTGCTCAAGTTTGTCATTTCAGGAATGGTTTTTTTAACTTCAATAATGAGTGTGTGAGACTGCATAGACAACTATGATGGAGCTGTCCCCAGGAACCACACATAAGAAAGACTTGTTTCGCTACTGAACTTTGGATTTTCACAAAAATCAGATTTTTTAACTCATTTTTGGGGGTTTTGCTTTGTTGCTGAGGGCTCTAACCCCCTGGATGTGGCAAGGGGAACTATGCTATGCTGCTGTCCTACACATGCCTGCCACGTTAGCGCTCAACAAATAACCTTGAACCCAGGGGAACAGATTGTGACACTTGAATTCTTGTTAGAGGTAGGTGGTTTGTGTACGCTTAGCTTTCCCATGGGGAAGTGAGACTTACATGAATGCTATGCCCCAGTGCTGCCCAGCCTCATCCCCAGCTGAGTCAAAGAGAGGTAGGGCAACCAAGGTGATGGTGGGGGCAATTGTCAGGGGGCCAATGAATCTCATCAGAAATCCAATCAGGCCAGAAAATCCAACGAAGATCTGAAAGCAGGAAGCTACAATGATAGCTCCTTGCACCTAGAAAAAAGGAGGAAGAGAGCAGAGGCTGAAAGGAGCTTCAGCTGTTGAGTCTTTCCTTCATAGGTCTGTGCAAACCCAGCGTGAGAGCCAGGCTCAGCCTCCAGCGATGAACTGGTGTGGAGGCTGCCCTCTTCCAGCAGAGCCTGGCTGAGCATTACATGTAGGGAAGTACTAGCACACCAACTCCTCCTTTGGCTGATGGATTAAGTCCTCACAAGGGCTAATTTTGATCCAGAGACCCCCTCCTCCCTGTCCTCTTGAGCCACCCAAGCATGCATCAGCTTCCCTGCTACCCCAAAAGGCAAAGGAAAAGCACTTGCCCTGAAAATGGGAGCAGGGCCATGGTCCCCACTCATCTCCCATCAGGGAAGGGCTTGGGGCATTTCAACACACTGGTAGGGCAGGTGGGTTCATTACAGCCTCTGTTTTTTTTCCTGAATATCAGTTTCCTTCCAGGCACAAGTTTGTCACCCTGAACTTTTCTGTGCTTGGTAAGCACTGCTAAGTAACTAGCAATTGCATCCTGACATGACATTCACTGCTCACGTCAGCTCCAGGCAGGGGACTCAGGGGTGAGGCTGCTCTCCGCCTTCGCAGATTTGGTGATAAAACCAGACTGGGTCTTCTGCAGTGCCCAGCACCTTCCTTCCCCTGGCTCCAAAGGGAAGAGAAACACAGGGGCCAAGGTGAAGCACCCAGCCTGAAAGGAGAAGGCAGCAGTGCCCTTGTGGCAGATTTACAAGTGTCAGCAAGGAGGGCAGCCTGTACTGCCCAGCAAATCCTTCCTGGGCTTGCAACGCTTCCTGAACACTTTGCAAAGCACCCCAATGTATGGATGGACAGAGGAAAAATTTAGCCACCTACTCTGATAAGGCAATAGATGTAGGACAAGGTCTGCATGTCCCCTGCTCAGCAGCAGTGAAGCACCTTCTTTCCTAATGGAGTCTAGGTGCTTAGGAAGCTGCAACATGGTGAGGGCCAAGGTCCACTGCGGATGGAGGGCTCTCCAGCACTAATGACCCTGTCATAGTCTGGTGCTTTTTTGAAAGCAAACAGCCCTGATACAGAGCAGGTGCCACTGAAAGTGTAACATACCTCTCGCATCCGCGTCTGCCAAACTTCAATGAACTCTGGTGAAGAGGCATTCACCAGAGTGGCATTCTGCGTCCAGGCAGGGCACTTCCACTTGGGGAGAGACAGCATGGCCAGGGTTGGGGTCAGGAATGCAAAAGTGCCTCCTTGAATAATAGGCAACCTGGAAGGAGAGCAGAGGGAAGAGATGATGAGCAAGAATGCTAGAAACCCAGCTCCATAGGGGTGAGTGAAAGGAAAAGCTAAATACATTTAAAAATCAGTCTGTGCATGACCTCTGGCAGTATCTTTTGAAATGTTCTGGCAGATCTCCATCACTGACCACAGGCAGGCATTGCTGCCCATTGCACTCAACAGCAACATACCCATGGGGAAGAGCTCAGGTTCAAACACTGCCTATGGAGAGGCTCATTGGTGCTGGAGTCAAACTCTGCTACCCTGCATTAAGGAAAAAGTATTCCTGCTAAGGTGTGACTAGACCATGAAGCTGCACAGAGTGCAAAAACAACCAAAGGAGAAAGCTGGAAGAGGGGAGAAGACCAAGGAAGAAAGATGGCAAAACTCTGAAGAAAAGCTTAGCATCAACCTAGGCCCAGCTCCTAGGGCAGTGGGTGAATGGCTGTGTTGGCTGCTAGCCAAGGGCTAGCCCAGTGAAACTGTCACACTGGCACAGCAACTCTGAATGAGCCAAGGGAAACCTCCAAGGTGCCTTGGCTTCCTCCATTTAGGAAGCGCTCCTGGGAGCCACCCCCAAAGCAACCTTGTGCCAGGAGCTCTCATGGTCCCTGCTCAGAAAAGAAGTGAGGCAGCAAGCCAGGTGAGTGCTTTTGCAGGGCATGAATTTCCCTCAAACAGAGGCATTTCCACTATTCTCTGGAAAGCACTGGCAAATAAGAGATGGCATAGCTGTAACAGCACCACGTCTCCATCACCTAAACCAAATATTTATACCACTGCAATGACTCATGCCACACATAATCAAAGCACTGAGCACTGTCAAAGCCTTGCCAGTGAGTTATATTTGAGTATCACTTGTCTGTGGAGTCACTTATTTACGGCATTCAGACAAATATGTTGCAGCCTTCAAAGGATTTTGCTGAGCAAGGCAAAAAACAAACAAAAAGGAACAGAGAAGGCTCAGTGCCACCACTGTTGAATTAACAATAGATTTATAGCCCCTGCTGCGTTGGCCCTCCAGCTATTTCACAGCCAGTGCTGGCATGGGTGGACCCAGAGCAAACTGGGGTGCCAAGGCAACGCATACAGGGCGTGCTGAGCAATCTTGAGCAGGGTTTTCTGGAGGGAAAGCTGCAGGTTTAGAGGAGGAAATATGCTCTGATCATCACTACATGGTGTCCAAGCATGTACTAAGGGGAGCTCACCATAACAGCAGGTGACCTGAGTCTCTCCTCAGGAGCCTCTTGGATAGTGTCTCCAGTGACTGTCTGGGACTCATCGCTGCCTTTTCACCCTATGTAAGACAACTGAGCTGCAGGTTGCAGTGGGTTGGGCTTTTCCCTTGGCTATTGCTTCTGGAGGGCTGCTTCTGAACTACACTCGCTCTTACTGGAACCTCCCCATCTCCATGGCCAGTTCCCAACCATTGTATTTCAGTCAAAATGGTTTCTCCCTGCCAGATACCACTCCATTTCTCTCCCAAACTAGTTGCAGGCTGCAGCTGTACCCCTCTGAGCTGTCACTTTGCCAGGCTGACCAGACCAGCCTCTGCAAGATGAACATCTCCCTTCCCATGCCACATTAACAGATCATCTTCTAACCTCTTCTACTCTGAGTGAGTCTCTTCTCAATACAGACACTGGAAACTGTGCAGAACACTTAGCTGAGGGATCCCCAGGGCCTCAGAGTGTTGCACAGGTGTTTTCCAGGGAAAAGCATCCCTTCCAACTCGTATTTACCACTTGCTTGGCTGCCTTGTTGGTGACTTATGGTTATCAACTCCTACAGGGTTTCAGAAAACAGTAAAAGGAAAAAAACAAACAAACAAAAAAACTGCTTCCAACTGTCTCCTCAGGGTTGGTTTGCCTCCAG
>NW_010311354.1:15996-17831 GCF_000700745.2 Antrostomus carolinensis | reverse complement strand
AATGTCTTCACACATTACAGTTGGGGCCAGCAACAAGGCAATCATGTCCTCAGCACAGCAAAAGCCATTCAAGCTTATCCTATAGGAACAACTCCTTACCATTTAAATTTGTTGTTCCTCATTTAGCTATTCAGCCATGGGAGAGGGTCCCTGCTGCTCTTTTACCCTTGGCTAAAAGCAAGCAGGGGACAACACAGCTCTCAGGTATTCACCAAGGCATTTGGGGGCTGCCTGGGAGGACTCCAGCCTGAATTGCACCAGCAACCACGGCCACAGTAATGCACCCCAGCCTGAATTTAATCAAACTGAGAACCAGATTCTCTCTCTTTCATGGCCAGGGTGTCCTCCCTCCTCCACCAATCTTGTAGGAGTGTAGGAGAAGGGGAGCACCCTCCAGAGAGAGTTTGCCTATAGTCACTTCTTAAGACAGACAGAGACGGAAAAGTTGCACTGGGGAAAGAAACAGGAGTAAAGACATTTTGTGGAGCTGGCAGTTGACCAGTGATTTGGTGGTAGAAGAGTTTTAACCAGGTCCCTCCGATGTGGAAGCCAAAGAAAGTGTGATTTTTGGCTTTGAAGCAAGAAACATGGGTTCCCACCATATTGGAGGAAAAAACAGCCTGTGCAAAGAGAGAGGCAGCCCAGATTTATGACAAGGGGAATAAAAGAAATTTTGCAAAGCCAGCAAAGATACAGGGTCTTTGTGGCAAGGGGGAGTGCGTGCAGTCACGTCTCTTATTAGGTACTTGATTTTATGGGCAGTGAATGTCAACTCCATGCTCATCTCCTCACCACCAGCTCTTCAACAGCTCAGCAGCAGAGAACATTTACCTTGCTTACATTCAGATTGTGCCACGAATTCCGGAGTATGGGAAGCGTTACCTCTTCACAGGATGTGCTGTATAGCTCCTCCCTGAGTCCCTAAGGGGTGGCAGATGGACTTAAATTTCTCCCAATTATCCCCTGCCTTAGAGTTTCCTATGGGATCTGTGCTCCCTTGATCCCAGGCCCCTATCAGAAGGGTCCTGCCTCAGGTGGAGGACCCTGGGGTAAGGAGCAAGCAAATACTGTTTACTGCATGTTTCAATGCTTTATTATTTTGCAGGACAGATTTCTTATAAGCCCAACAAAAGATGCATCGAGTACCAGGAGATGCAAAAGTCAGAACAGTGAGGTAGCCCTGCAAAGCTATCATGTACAGCGATTTCAGGATGCTTTGGCATCTGCCCTGATTGTCCAAGGATAGCAAGTTCTGCTCACTGAGAGACAAACTCTACAGCAGACTGGTGGCCAAGCACATACTAATGGCATTTACAAACTTTTTGAGTGTCCTGTTTCTTGCATTTGGCCTACCTGACTCCAAAGAGGACTTGCAGCAGGGTGCAAATCCCTGAGACAAAGAAGATGGTGCTGATCAGGTGGCTCTGGGTCAGGAGGTCGTGCTGGAGGCAAAGCTCTTTGGAGAGGATCAGCGGGATGGCTACGAGACCTCCCATGGCTGTCAGGAAATGCTAGGATTCACAGAGAAAGACTGGATGAAGAAGGACACAAAACTGGTCGTATATAATTCCCTTGCTGTTGAGGGAAATCTATAAGTAACTCACAGATTTGTGTTTGGGTGACACTAGTATTAGCCAATCTCTTTTTTGACAACTTTAATGCCCTGTTAGGGGTTGTTCCAAGGTACTTACAAAAACCACAGTACACCCCCACAAACTTCTTTAACTTTCCATGCCCAAAGACCTTTTGTAGTGTTCTGGACTCTCCAGATCACTGTCAGATACAACCAGTTTATCCTCAGCACCTGCAGACAAAGCTGATAGGGCTACTCTTTC
>NW_010311354.1:14598-15968 GCF_000700745.2 Antrostomus carolinensis | reverse complement strand
AGTGCAAATGTTTCATTAGCCCCACATAGGACAGTATAAAAAGCGGGCAAATCAGAGCTACCCATTCTTTGTTATCAGTAGCTTTTATCATACAGTGCAATTATGGATAATCATGAAAATTGGATAAATCTGGCATTGCATATTTCTGAAGAGTCACAGACATTTCTACAGTGACCTTCAGGTATACGTGAAAATAATTTTTCAAACTTATTTTTACTTCAAATAGTAACCTTAATTGTGGTGAGCAATGGGCGGGGCAAGGTTGTTTCAGTCAGTATCCCTTCCCAGTTCTTGCCTCAGAGCACAGGACTGCAGTAGTGGAATTGGTGGCCTTCAGAAAATCTCTGTGCTTATTAGAGGCATGTTTTATTAAAATTATAATGCAGATGTGTTCAGAAAACCTTGTCTATATCTGAGATGACTGTTTAAGGAAACAAAGTACAAAATGCCCACCAAGCTCCAAGCACAGTCCATCATTACATTAATCACTCTGAGGTCTGTCTTCCGTGAGGCTTTGTACCTCACGTAGCATTGGTGGCATTGGGTCATTTAACAGCCTTGGGCATGGCCACCAGCCAAAGCAGCATGGACACTTCTGCTTAGTTTTTATTGCCGTGGGAAGCCAGAAGTTCAGAAGCCCTTAGACATTTGGCTAACTTCAGACCAGTATCCCACCTGTTCTTATTAACTACTTGTCTCCAACCCCATGACTTTGCCTTTCTACTTGCACTTCAAGGGGCAGGGTGTAGCTGTGGGCACAAGGATAACAGTCGGTGCTCAGGAGGCAGTGGGGAGGACTTGAGGTCACCGAGATCCAGCCCCACAGCTGCAGTTGTGCCCAGTGAATGTGAAGGACTCCCAAACTCAGGTTTCACCCCCATTAACCAGCTGAACAGCCATGACATTTCCACCCACCGCCAGCCTCCCTCTCCTCCCCTGTCACACCTGAATGCCCAGCAGGATGCACAGGTACCAGGGGGGCACCTCCGTGACGGTGTAGGCAAGCTTGCTGCCACTCTGGCCCTTCTCCCTGCGTTCCTCTGGGCCCCAGGCAGCAGGGTCTGTCGAGGAGCAGTAGTGGCTCCCATCTTCACCCTGGCAAACAGGAGAGACCTTTCATTAGCCACAGCCCAGCCCCGCAGGCACACAGCAGCTGCCTCTTTTGCAGCTTCATTCCATGTCTTGCAGGAACACCTCATATATAGCTTTCGACAGAGACAGGATAAAAAAGGAGAGCAAGGGGGAAATGAAAACAGAGGCAAAACCACCTATAGAAAATTTTTAAATGCACATGTGTGTCTAGACCAGAAGAAACATTAGAGGGTGTCTCAGCCTCAAAGGGACATCTGGACAAAGTGCATTAGTATCAT
>NW_010311354.1:13132-14546 GCF_000700745.2 Antrostomus carolinensis | reverse complement strand
GGTGAAAGCTGCGCTGTCCCCTGATCTCCATCCCTCCTGGCTGTCCCACCCAAACAATGCTTTTGATAAAATATTCTAAAACAATTTGGCCACCACTAATTACAGAGTAGAAGCATGTTTTATATTTAATTTTCTTAAGTCTTCTCTTTCTCT
Organism: Antrostomus carolinensis; assembly: GCF_000700745.2. NCBI lineage: Eukaryota > Metazoa > Chordata > Aves > Caprimulgiformes > Caprimulgidae > Antrostomus > Antrostomus carolinensis. Next base: position 14,393 of record NW_010311354.1, on the reverse strand, counting down.
TTACACTCACCCTTACAAATATTCTGCCTCAATAAACACACCTGCCCTTTGTATTACTAGAAAACCTTGCTCCTATGGAGGAACCAGGTGAAACACAGGGACAGCAGCAGATGAGGAGTCCTGGCGTCTGTGTCAAAGGAGCAACTCAAAGCAGGGCTAGGGGTATGCTGCCCCAGCTTGGCCACCTGCCATGGGGAACAGCACCCCGAGGGATGCCCCAGGGCAGGGGCAGCACTGGGGACAGGGAAACAGCCTGGGGACCTGGGCCCTCAGGAAGGTGGCAGGGTCTGAAATACCTCCTCGGGAAGGCTCAGATCCCCTCCCAGGCAGCCAGAAGCTCCAGGGCTCCCCAGGGAGCTGTACGCCTTGCACAGTTTATTTATACAAAGACAGGATTTGCCAAGGAAAGCAAAATACTGCTTTGCTTCAGCTGTCACAGCTTTTAAACTAAGTAAATGCCCCTGGTTGTCTGCTCCTCCTTCCAACACACCCTGACCCCTGAGCACACATAAATGCACAGCACACAGACACCCCATGTGCATGCACACACACACACACACACACACCCCCCCCACACACACATGTGATAGAGGGAGGCTGCCTGGGAAGCCATGACATTTTGAGCCAAATGCAAAAGCTAACTAAGATCCCAACCCATTTGTTTCATTGATCCTTCTCCAGCCAGCAAGTCCTCGGCACATTGGCAGCAGTGGGATTTTCTGGGCTAGGATGCCCTGCTCCATCAGGCAGGGACAGAAACTTGCTGTCGGAGAAGCTCAACCAGTTTATCAGCACAAAACCTTTTTTTTTTTTTTTTTAATCTCCCAAGTCCTGCTGGAACCTGCAGCCACCAAAATGCCCAGCAAAGCAAGGTGGCTGCAGTAATGCTCATGGCCTGCTTACTGATGGAGGCAAACAGCTAGTGCTGTGGTCAGGCAATAGCGATGTAAAATTAATGTTACATTCAGTTGTAAATTTTTCAGGTGTGGCAGATTAATCCTGAAGGACTGCATCTTTTGCCTGAAACACCCAGGTTTCCATTCTCATAGCTGAGTCTCCGAAGTCCCATTTTAGATCACATTGTTGATAATGTCCTATGTAATACCTTTTAAAAAACTAGTGTATTTATCCAGCCTTTCAAACATAGTGTATTTATGCAGCTGAGGCAGTCTGGGAACATTACAGGTACTTTGGAATAGATAGGTGAAGGCAGAGTTAATTCAAACTGAGCTCAGGCATGAACTTCAAGAGCAAAAGGCAT
>NW_010311354.1:11818-13117 GCF_000700745.2 Antrostomus carolinensis | reverse complement strand
GCATTCCTGAATAACTCCCTGTGGAGACATTCTATTTCAGCACAAGAGAGCCTGAGCCATGGATTAACAAATGCACAGCAAGGTACTTAAGACTGCCCATGCACAGAGTGATTTGGGGACAGCTACTCCTGAATAACACCACCGGTAGATAAATCCTAAGCTAGGTAGACAGCAGTAAGCGCCTTGCCTTGCATTGCAACTTTTCCCATGTTAACCAGGAGGCACTTCCCAGCTGAGCCGAGCCTGTGCCAGTAACAGCCCCACATGACCATCACATGAACGCCTGAGCCTCCCCAGGAGCTGGAGGCAAGCAAGCAGGACTCAGTGGGAGAAGGATGCAGCGGAGATAACAGGACAAGACAGCACCAGAGGCAACGGGCTCAAGTTGGAACACAGGAGGTGCCATCTGAACACCAGGAAACAGGGTGAGGGTGACCAAACACTGCAGAGGTTGCCCAGGGTGGTTGTGGAATCTCCATCCTTAGATATATTTTAAAAATGTCTAGCCACAATCCTGGGCAACAGGCTGTAGGTGTCCCTCCTTTAGCAGGGAGGTTGGGTAAGTTGACCTCCAGAGCTCACTTCCAACCTCAGGCAGTCTCTGTGTTGCTGCAGTGCTGGCAGGAGGACACAGCAGGAGCAGTCCAGAGTGAGAATGGGAAACCACTGCTGGTGGTTCTCAGCCCAGCTTCTCCCACAAACCCAGGCCAGAACACCCTCTGCGTACATCAGGCTCCAGGCACAGCATCACAGCCCTCAACAGCATCTTAAATAAGTGCATCAGAAAGGTGATCAGAAACTGAGCTGCTTGAACCACAGGTAAAAGACCTCTGTCTTCTACCTTCTTTGGGGTGATTCAAACCAGAGGAAGTCACAAGTCTGATATGCATTATGGCAGGTAGAAATGGAGACTGTTAACAGTAGCAAAAGAACTTCTGCGTTGCTCCGAGTACTTCCCTGGGGCTTTGCCTGCAGCTGGCACAGCACCTGCACTGCTCACAGCCAGCCCACCAAGTTATCTGAGAAATGGGAGACCTGGACACCAGGTGGTTAAATGCCTCCTCTACATGCCAGGTGGGTGGACTGTACCGTACAAAGACAGTGTCAGGACCCCACTCTCACACCCACTGTCAGAACATAAGCAGCTCTTTTAGTTTCCAATGGAGGTGACCCTTGCCATGAGATAGGAAGGGGCTGCCATGCCCCAGACCCTTGCCCTACGGCTGTTACAGCATCTCCAGAGCACTGCACAGCCCTGAACTGACACATCATTTACAGCTTTTACCACCCTGCTCTAAC
>NW_010311354.1:9826-11738 GCF_000700745.2 Antrostomus carolinensis | reverse complement strand
GACAAAGAAACACACTCTTCACTAGGCTAAATTTCTATTGTAAAATGCTCTACTCAGGGACACAGCCCGGAGCTCACTTGCTTTTCAGTACAGCGACACTTGCGCTGCCACTCATCTATGCTATCATTTTAGAAATAATGGAGAGAAAAGAAGTGAAAAGAGTAGAAAGTATGCCGAGACTGCAGCAGCAGGCTGTAGTGAGGAAATAATTCGTCAGATTCCTGTCAATAAGGGAGCCGAGACAGACATTCCCCCCACACCAGCATCCTTGCAGCAGCCCGAGTTCCCTGGCTTTCCCCTTCTCCTCCTTTTGCAGAGCTCGCACCCATTTGTGCAAGCCTTACCCTTCAGAGGAGAGCAGACTCACCACGAAGCTGGGGTTATCTAGCCCGTTGAGCTCTTTGTCTGAAGGGGTCATGCCTTCCACTTGCCTTCACCGACTGCTTTGAAAAAGAAAGACCAGTAAGAAGAGGAGAGCCTCCCAAATTGCCACTTCTCCTGGTCAACACAGTCCTAAAGAAACGGGGTGAGCAGATGCAGAAGCTGGACTTCAGGAGTCAACCAGTGTTCAGTCCTAGCTATTCATGTGAGCCGTACTGCAGAAGCATTTCCTTTCCCTTGGCTTATATAAGTGACTCCTTTTCTGCAGCTGATTAGAGGACCGGTATTCAAACCAAACTGGAAAGCAGCCCTTCCCTGGACTGAGTGAATCAGTAACTGATGGCAGGAAAAACTTTCTTTGTAGGCAAGGATGCGAGAGGGTATCAGAGAGACAAGACATTTCCTTGTTTTCCCGGCACAGCCTTGAAACTTGTTGCTTCATTATTGATTTATCAGCAACTTGTGTTTTTCGTGTGGGTTGGGCCTGTATCTAGATGGTTTCACTTATTCCCCATGTAAATTGCTGTGTATTTTGGCTTAGGTACAAACATAGTCATCTTCTATGATAATCCTATTACAACATGAAAAGAATGAGGATTTTACTGGGAACCTATTTAAGGCAGCAACCAATAATCAAGTCATCAGAACATGACATCAGGGAGGTATAAAAGACATAAGATTGAAAAAGGACTACTTCGGGCCATCTGATTATCTCCATTCAAATGGTGATCATCAGACAGCCCAAAGCACAGTTACCCTTCTCTTAATAAGCAGCAAATGCCGTTAAAGCTCCATCAAACTGTTCTAGCCACCCCACCCCAGCCCTCCTCAGATTAAGTATCTATTTAATTTAATGGCTTCCGGAGGCAGTGAACTTCCCAGACCAGCTGCAGAGAGCTCCTGGGGAGGGGCATGCTATCGCCTTCACACAGTGACCACCCATTGGGAACATCTCTAGGTTTCCACGCAGGAAGCACGGTAAGAAAAATAAACTCTGGTCTCTATTTCTCCTGTAGAGCTTTGGTATTCTCAGACCTTCTCTTCAGACCAGGACTGCATTACAGAGTGAGACAACCTTGCCCTGAACACCACCAGTGAAGCTATAATTTACTGCACAGCCAAATCTTCAGGCATCAAAATCACCAGATGTTCATGGCTTTGCCAGATCTCCTCTCTGAACTCCTGCTATATAGGAATCTCACTGTATTTTTACTGCAAGGGGTGCATTTCTAGCCCCACTGATCTGGGCATGAGGCCACTTTTTTCTGCAAGCTTTAAATGAGAACTTTTTCTCTGGTCAAACTACCCTGAACACTTTCACCCTGGAGTTTACCAATTCCCAGTGCAGTAGGAGCAGCACAAAACCCCCCTGTTGTACAGTCTTACTCATCTCCTGTTATCCAGTGCACTGTATGGTTGTGGTTCCTCACTTATTTACCATTTCATTGTATATATTGGCAGTGTCCATTAAGCAATACCAGTGAGGATGCACCACTGCAAGCTTGAAGAAAAGGAGCACTGGATTTTTGCA
>NW_010311354.1:0-9814 GCF_000700745.2 Antrostomus carolinensis | reverse complement strand
TCCTGCTTGCATTTCTTGATGGATAAAGCACACGTTCTCCAAGCAGCCATCTACATCTGTCCATTCTGATATCCTCCATTAACTCTACTCCACTCCATGAATTAGCCACTCTCTGTACTTCACAATCCCCCTCGTTGTGAATTTTTTTTTGCCAAGCCAAAGCACAGTATTCCTCTGGGGCTTGTCTGTCTTCCCAGTAGACTTTTATGAGACCTCCCATCAAAAATGTCTTCCACCTCTTAAATTCAGCCTGGCACCTGTTCAATGGCACCTCAATCCTGCCATAACCTTGTTATGTTTAAATGAGACCTAGGCATTCAGTAATCAGGGTTTCTTATTCTTTTTGGTTGTATAAACTTGTGTAACAACCCAGAGGCGCAGGTGCATAACAACGCCTGTGTCATCTAGACCAGCATGTGAAACTGCCCATGCAAAGACTGTTAAGTGAACAGGATGAGAAGAATAAAATAAAATAAAATAAAATAAAATAATAATAATAATAATAAATCAGTAACAACAACAATATCTTTTCTCAAAAAAGCTGTGCAGAAAACAATTTTGCCATTCTGGGAAACTCTGATGTGCCAAAAATGCAACTTAAGAGTATCAAGAGACTGCAGGTTTTCATGAAAAATTCAGGAAATAAGTCCTACCTAGCCAAAAGCCTGAACATCAGAGTAGACCTGTGAGGAATGAAGAGTTTAACAGTACCAGCCTTTGACCAACAAAAGGTTAATGCCATAATCCAGAATCTAGAAGAAGGTTATGAAATAGCACAATGTACATGTTAAAGTCAAAATTTATGGGATTCAGGTGAAGTGACGCAGCCTGAAATTTCCTGCCCTTGGAAATAAGCAAAGCATGTAGGCAGCCTCCCTGTACGTGCAAATGTCTTGTGTTTATCATATGTGTATGTACTTGTGTATATATAACAGGATTAGCAATAAATTACTAAATTGTGAGGTTTTTCACAGCAAGGAATTATTCAATTAGCAAAGATGCATGCTTAACTAGTAATGTCATCACTTAATAGCAATCTAATCAATTGTATGAATGGCTTTTAGGAATAAATGGGCAGGCATCCACCTGTCCAACTCATTCATGATATGTTAGGAATGAAAACAAAAGAAAATGTAATATGGATTCCCTTTAGGCTTGTGTGTCTGGCATATCTCCTGCTATCAGTCAAGCTACCTGGCCAGCTGCTCATGTCAGTGAAGGCTCCCTCAGTTTATGCCCCAGGGCAGAAGCAGCCAACCAACTATTAAAAGCAACTCATCAAGGAAAAGCATGGAGACATGAGAGACCCGGCTCAAATCTTCAGTCTCGACAACAAGTCTCCTGTACCCACAAGGAGAGCCTGGACCATCTATATCCGGACTCTCCTGACAGGGTCATTTTCTCTCTTACACTACATTTCTCTCTGAAATCAAAGTCTTTCCCAGAGCGTGTTTCAGAATGGATCAACTTACAATGTTTAGATGCAAACCTGAACTGTCCCTGATTATGTCTCCATGACCAAGGAGCTTCCTGCACTCTGTAGGTGTCCCCACCGAATTGCAGTTGGAGTGGCAACAGTGTGGCAACTTCCAAGGCCCTACTGGTAGATACCAAAAAATCTGGGTTGTGACAAATCCGAACGTGCCACCAGCACCCTCCGCTGCCGGCAACTACAGGCAGGTTTGGTCAAAGAGTCCTCCTGCTGACTCATCATTGAAATGCCACCAGCACAACACACTGCAACGTACTTGGGGTGTATGACAAAGTTTACCTGAGAGAACGTTTGATTAAAACACAACAGGGGAACAAACATGACCAAAGTCAATTCCTTCAAATAGTCAGGGATCATTGCTTTCTGGTTTTGCACTGGGACCACTATGGCACAGCAAGAGACTGAGTGCAGAGTCCCAGCCAGAGAATTACCTGTGTGCTTGCCTTTCTCCCTCCCATGTCTCTCAGTTGCCTTTCCTCACCCAAAGGACCTGACACAGAAAGACAACTGAGGCACTGAGGCACACATCTACGTTCCTGTTGCCAGTTCCCTGTGTAAGCAAAAGCAAGTGTCCCAGGGAAACTGCGCAGGCTGAAGTCAGCAACACCCACCAAGCTGGGTGCAAAGCATAAGCTTCCCTGGATCTTTTCTGGCAAGACCTCTGCCGCTGCCCAGCTCTCCCAGCAAGTCTCCCTTGACCCAGCCCCTCCTTCTTTCTTCCTGTCAGTTTGTCCAGCCACACTGCAGCCCTGCCCTGGGTGTGGGTCCCGGACCCCACTGCTGTCAGGGGAGCTTGTTAGTCCCAGGGGATGAGCGCTTCTCCATGCAGGGCTGCTCCTGCCCACCATGCTCAGCCCTTGCATGGGCCAAAACCTGGGGTGCCCTGCGATGGAGACCTCACAAGGCAGAGCACCACGTAGGCTTTTCTGGTTACCCTTGCAGCTCATCTACCCGTGCTCCTCTGGGACCCTCCTTCAGACATCCTTGTGTCATGAGGAAGAAGAAAAGCGCTTGTTCTTCTCTGAGGCTGCTGCTTTTCGCTGTCAAAGCTGCACAACAAACTGCAGCGCTGACAGGGCTGTGCCGAAACCAGGAAAATGGTATGAGGATGTGGGCCATGCCAGGACAGAAAAAAACCTACAAAAGATTAAAGGAGGGATTTCCTAAGTGCTATGGTGCTATGTTGATGCCAACACACCTCTGCTTGGCTGCCTGTGCGAAGCACTCACCTGAGTGCAGGTGTGAGAGACCTTTGAGCCAGCTTTGAAAGCCATCAACTGAGCTTTGCCTTGCAGGCTGCTGTGGTGGAGGCCTTGAAGGAGACCACGCACAGGTGATTAGCTGCAATGGTGGGAGCCCCCAGCCAAGACCCAGGGGCTGAGGGAGCTGCAGTCCCTTGGCCACACCAGCTCCCCCCTTCCTTCTTGTGTTCTCCGCTAACAAAGGTCTCCTCAAGCCAGGGCATGGACACACTCCTCGCTTGAGCCCAGGACCATCCCCTGCCTCTTCCTGCACAGCCCGGTGCCTGGCCCTCTGGCTCTGCTCACATGGCCGCCACCAGAAAGCAGGGTGCAGGGAATGGCATTGAAATCCCCCCCGCAGCAGGATATTGATTTTGCAATAATAAGCCTTTTGATCTCCCTCGGGTCCAGGAATAGCTCTTAAGAGCATTAGCAAAGGAATAATCCATGTCATCTACTCAGCATTTTGAGCACAAACTCAAGCGTGGTTATTGTGTCCCCAGGCTTGTGCTGAGCCCATTCATTCCCTGGCACATGTGACAAGACTTACAGATGCTGGCCCCGCACTGAAGGCCACGCTTGCGGCTCATGCTCCATCCCCAGCTGTTTAGCATCAGGATGTATCTGGCAGCAGGAAGAGGAGAGAGGGCTCTATCCTTGGCTCTTCCCACTGTCCTCTAGCCATCAGTGATAGTAGGGCCAGCTTATAAGACTCAGCAGGAGAAGGCACACGCAGCACCAGGCTCAGGCTCAGCAGAGGGGCCAGTTCAGGTGTGGTCCTGCCCAACCATATGGGTGCATGCCCAGTGCCCACAGGGCTGCCTGCACCCCAGCTCCCCGCTGCCAGGTGACTGTGTTTGCACTAGGGCCAGCTCCTCTGCTGACAGTGTTATGCTCTCACACTGCCCAGCCTGCCTCAAAGCTTACCTTCATCACACAAACAGCAAAATCCCTGCAGTCAGAAGGGGGAAGAAAAAAGAAAAAAACAAACAAACAACAACAACAACAACAAAACACCCCCCAAAACCAGAACAAGAAACCAGCAACATTCACTGAGCCAGTAAGGACCTCCCATCCTGAGCCTGCTCTCCAAGGGGAGTTGAGGAAAGCTAACAATTTAAGAAGATTAACCAGGAAAGAGAAGAAAATAAACTAGTTTTTGAGTAAGATCATTATGAATCATGGAAAGTTGAAACAGGTTTTCCTGAGAAAGCAAGTAAATCCCCTGGAGAGAAGCCCAGAGAGGTACCAGCATAGCCAAAACCAAAAAGGAGTTCCTGAGACAGAGAGACAGCCAGACAAAGTAGGATTAAGGTGTTCCAGAGGCCCATGGAGGTGACAAGAGACCCTTCTGCAAATGCAAGGTGGGATGGAGCACTGTTGAGCCACCCTGGGTGCGAGTGAGAGGGGGTCCCAGTGCTGGAGAGGGACTGCAAGCAAAGTCCAGCCACTGCCTGGCCCCACAGCTCCCCTCCTTGCTGCAGACCCTCTTGGCTGCACCCCCAGGATGAGATGTGATAGGATGGGATGGGACAGGGATTTTATTCCATCTGACATTTTTATTTCCCCTTTATGCACTGCAATAAATCACACAAAGTTTATAAGACCACTGGTTTATAAAGCAGGAGCTACCCACCCATCCAAGGCCCCCCCCAGATGCACTCAGGCAGCCATGCTCAGCCAAGCACACTGGCTGCCCTTATAGGCCACAGATATAAAAGAGAGGTGAGCGAAAAACAACCCACAGAGGCAGAGCATCTCCCTGCCAAGCTGTGAGCGCTTGCAGATGTCCTCACACCCGGCCATCGAGGCTGCTGTATTTGTGCCAATGCTATTAATGAAAACAGGCCTGGGCTTCCACCCTTATACCTGCAGTAAGTCCCAGGTTGCCCAGGACAGGAAAGGATGCAGGATGGGAGGGGTAAAAGAGACCCATCAGATAAGGGGAGCTCTAGGGGGTGCAAGGAGGGAGAAAGCAGACAGAGCAGGGGGTGATCTAAAAAACGCTGTGAAGCCCCACTGGTCGCACCACTGGTGTTCTGGCTGCTGGGAAAAGCCTCAGCACAGAGGCATCACCTATGCCAAAACCTCACTGTTTTGAGTGCTTGGGCAGTACACCTCGCTTCTTCCTGCGTGTGCACAAGGGGCCAGGTGGGTAGGGGCATCCCAGAGGCAAGAGTTAGCGGCTGCTGCAGCCCCTCCAGCTATAAAACATCATAAAACATCAGGGCCTGAAGTGAGAGGCAGAGAGACACTGAGCAGAGGGAACCCCAAGGAAAAGGAAAAACAGATTTCTCTCCGGTTCCCACAGTGGCAAAACTGGCTGAGTTGCTGCTATGAAACCCTTTTAATTCCCATGGCACATATCCCGCTCTGCTGCTGTTTACAGAAAATCAGCCCTGGGCTCTGGTGGGAGGCAAGAGACAAGCACAGAGGGTCTGCAGCTCAGGAGTCTCAGCAGGGAGCTCAAGCACGGATATTGGCAGGTGGAGCAGGAAGAGGAGGGTGCCTGATGTGCAGCTCCAGCACCCAGAGAGATGATGACAGCCAGTCGCTGCGGGAGGGAGCTGTAAAAGATGGGTCCCGAGCACTTGTTGCTTCTCACTCCCTTTCCCATGCCTGGTTTCTCTGCAGGGTCTCAGAGACACTCAGCTGAGTGGCCAGAGCAGGGCTGGTAGTGCTGGAAGCAGGGACGTGGGTTTTGTGCATGAAGGAGAGGCAAGCCCCGGCGGGAGAGCTGCTGCTAGCTTTGCTGCTCAAGGCTTAATGCCCTAAGAGCCCAGCTGACTCCTGTCAGAAGCAAAGGGAAACCACAGGCACTCGGGACAGCTGGGCACCCGACGATGCTGTGTTTCCCCAAACCATGACAGGACAAAGGTTTGGGAAATGCATTGCCCTTTGCCTGGTTCCCTGGAGCTGCCTGAGCTTTGCCTGGAGTGATGCTGCTGGGCCCTGGACTGCCTCGCCTGGGGTAGGACACGTCAGAAAGGGGCTGCCCAGAGATACTGCCAACGGGACCTACGTGCACAGCAACATCACAGGTACTCGAGCGAGCCATTGCCTGCCTCTCCCTCTGCAGGGCTGCTTGGGGTGAAGGGTGCGAGGATGATGGCGCTTCTCCTGGTGGGTGCTGAGACACACCTAGAACGTGTAGGGGCTGCAGAGCTTTGAGTGGTCCTCATGGCCAGAGCAGCTTCTGTGATCTGGGGGGAGATGTGTTATATCAGAGGCAAAGTCGCTAAGCACAGGGAGGAAATTTAACACTTAAAGGACTGTCTTCCTTTAAGAGTAAAGTTCTCCTCCATGTTAACAGCTCCCCGGCCAGGGGACAGGCTCACTGAACACATCCCTGTCCCTAAGGTCTGAGCTTGGACCCTCAGGAAGAAATGAGGATGGGGATTTTTTAAAAAGCACAAATAATCTCCAAATGCTGAGGGTCATTATCTTTTTTTAATCCACTTCCTAGAGCAGAACATGCACCATTCCCCAGCAAGTGGGACATGGTGTTGGGGCTGCCATGGGGTGACCACCCACCTGGTGCAGGCAGAGCAGCCCATGCCATACTATTGAACCCTTCACCTTCCCAAACCTTTATGATCTTTATGTTGTTTCCAAAATGCCTGTTGGGAACAGTCCCTGGACCACCTTATCTCCAAATCACGGCAAGGGACTGTCGTGAAAGGTGCTAGCCAGTGCCAGACAATTTAACTGTACAACTGATCCTGTCCAGGCATCTGGGCAGCCTCCCTTGCACTGCTAAATTTACTCATATAGACATCTCCACTAGCTGTTAACAGCAGTGCTGGACCTGGATAAAGTCTGATCTTATTTGACCTGATTTGTTTCTTGTCAGCCTCTCTGGAGGAGAAGCCTACATCATCTCAGCAAACGCAGAGGCAAACCAAACCTCTCCCTTGCATTAGCTTTATTGCTGCACTGAATTTCCCTCAGAAGTTCCCCCTAAACTAGACAGAGCACATTTCTGCCTGCAGATTTTAAGCTTTGCTTATCTGGAGTTGATCAGAGTATTTTCTTTTAATTCAGGATATTGGTACCTGTGATACCTGTTACATAAGAATCTACTAACCCATATTTTCTTAGCTTTGTGTTAGCATATCCAGATTTTTTGCAAGCACATAGGCAGACTGGCATCCCTTTTGGAGCCTGCCTCACTGTCAGCTCTCACTCAGTACTGGCAAGCTGGAGCAAGGACAGCATTGAGGATGCAAAGGGTGCAATGCAAAAAAGATGATCTCAGCAGGGTAACTGAGAAGCTCTGAATAGCTGTTGGTAACAAATTAGTGAAAAATTAAAGCCTGGGATGGAAAAAGTATCTCTCTATAGCACAGAGTAGTATTTTTATTGCTTTGAGTGCCAGCCAACAATATTCTCACAGAATATGGGGATATTAAAAAATTCCTGCCCTCTTCTTTCCTCTGCACCCTGTCCCCATCTGCACCTTTCCAGCCTCACTTCTGCAGTTCAGTAGCTGCTCACATTGCAGATGTCTTCACTAGAAGACATTTTCCAGATAAAGCCACTAGACTTCCCAACATCTCAGTTTTAGGATTATACAACAAAAGTGTCGGAGACTTGCAGGACCTGCGGGAGTGATGCAGGGCTGGGCAGCTTTTTCAAAAGCATCACTAGCAGGGGCTTTGTCACCACCTCTACCTAATGTTTCCCCTTCTCCCCCAGCACCATGCACAGCTCTCCCACCGCCACGCTATGGATACTACTACGTGGACAGAGGCTCGGGAGTCTCTTTGGGCTCGGTCCTTGTGTATTGGTGCCAGGACGGGTACCAGCTGGTGGGCAGCGAGAGGCTGTTGTGCCTCCAACAAGAGAGTGCTTCATCCTGGAGCCACCCCCCGCCCCACTGCCAGGGTAAGGAACCTGCTGGTGTGACCCAGCCCCTCTGCCAACTTGCAGGGTCTCAACCAGGTGCAGGTGATCACCACCTGATCGCTACCTCGGGAGGGAGGCACAGCCACCAGCCCTTGCACTGGGGTTTCCTCACTCTGGCCAGGCAGGCGAGGGCAAGAGGAGGACGTGGGGTGCCCCAGCCACCCCAAAAGGGGACAGCGGAGGTCCAGCTTGACCGAGTCAGTGGTTCTCAGCACAGGTGAAATGCCATGCTTCAGCAGGGTCCCTGCAGCAGCGTTTCATGAGCTGCCTAAGGCGGGAGGTTCCCAAAGGGGTGAATTCACCTGGCATCGGCTCAGCAGATAACCAGGCATGATCTCGCTCCCAGTAACTGGTACCAAGTTGACACCAGTTCACCAAGCTGGTATCAAGTCATTAAGTTGGGTCAAAACCTGGCACCAGCTGATGCCCAGCTCCGGGTGCCAGGCACAGGGACTCCAGGGCACAGCCAGAAGCTTTACGCAGGAGGAAAGCTGAACTCTGTAATAACCCAGCACGTGCTGTTTATGAAAGCACACGCAGAGCATGTGCCTGTTGCAAATGGCCCTCACATTTTTTGTGGTACAAGCTCACCAGAAACAAATGGCTGAACATTGAAGGAATAAAGTTTATTGCTTTAAAAGCTTTCTCTCACGCACTGCATATTGGTTGTGTACATAAAATAATTTCAGGAAAATTGCCCTCAAGAAAGTTATCTGTTTTTGCAGTGGCAAGCGAAACCGCAGAAGTTGTAAATGCTGTATAGCTTACAGGTGAATTATATTGCTCATGCTGAACACTGAGAACTAAAGACCTGGGGCCCTTTCAGAAACAGTTTACGAGCAAACCTGGGGTACAATAGCTGGCTAAAAAAAGTTTTAAATTGAAAAGGTCTGCCATGTTCACTTTTGCCACTTCTCTTTCATTTGCTCAAGATAAACAAATCCATTTTCAAAAGGTAACATCTCACGAAGGTCAAATTAGAAACCAAAGTGCTTCAACCATAGGACATCCCTGCAGGTGCTTCAGCTCAGAAGCACCTCAGGCAACTTGCTCTTTAAAAATTAAAACAAAAATAAAGCAATTTGCCTCAATTCAGAGTTGTAAAACCTGGTGATACACAGTCAGTGAGTGTCTTTAGTCCATAAAAGTAAACACAGCAAAACAAAAACAATGACATTTGTTGCAATAGGTTACAGGTACTCCTGTAGCTAAACATTCATAAAGCTCATTAGCAAACCTTGTCTTCTTGGCTCTAAATGAAGGCTGTAGTTTGTGCACTACTTAATGAAGAAACAACTCAGGTGAAAAAAAACCAAACCAAAACAAAACCTCAAACCTTAAATCAAACTGTGAGTTCACCAAAATTAAGAGGATTTAAGATGGTCTTAAGGAAAAAATCCCCATGCACTTGTTCTCTTTGAAACAAAAAGCAAGCCTCTGTACTTTCAGAAGTCTTAGTTTGGTTATTTTGCAAGGGCCATAAGGTTGGGTTTTTTGAATCTCTGTGTTTTATTACTTTGAAAACCTAAACATACCATTTTTGCAGACGTTAGCAAATTCTTTCCTATTATTTTGCCCTTGGGATGGGAGCCACATCCCTAACTTTAGCATTTACAATGCAAACATCATTTAGGTTCACTTTACAGTTTGATCAAGATGTAATTCATCTGCTTTTTCTGGACATCCATTTTAGGGCAGGTAGGGATCACAGACTCAGATGGACCATACAGCCATCCAAGAAAATTCTGAAGAAAGCAGCTATTTTTTACAATGAGGGTGGTGAAACACTGGAACAGGTTGTCCAGAGAGGTGATAGAAGGCCCATCCCTGGAAACATTCAAGGTCAGGTTGGACCAGGCTCTGAGCAACCTGATCTAGTTGAAGATGTCCCTGCTCACTGCAGGGCAGTTGGACTAGATGACCTTTAAAGATCCCTTCCAATCCAAACCATTCTATGGTTACACCAATCAAAGTTTCCAATTAACTTTTTTTTAAATTATTTCACAAGCCCATTTTTCCTTTGTCATGGTTCCTTAATCCATTTTCAGCTTCTTTCCTTTTCCAGTTAACTTTTTTCCTTTTTCGCTTCCTTTTTCTCTTAACTTTTTTCCTTTTTAACTTAACTTTTTACTTCCCCCCCCCTCCCCATTTTTTTTCCCTTTTTAGCCCCCTC
>NW_010311353.1:56472-69625 GCF_000700745.2 Antrostomus carolinensis | reverse complement strand
ACTTGAGTTTGCCCAGCAGTTCCCTGTTAAAGATTATTTTTAGAAGGGTCTTGCCTTTAAGAACCATTCTGCTTGCTTCGTCCAATTAGTTCTGGCAACTCAGTTTATTGTACATATTTTGAATGTAATTTTTCTGGTGGTTACAATATTATATTTTCCCTTCTCCAGTTAATTCATAGAAAAATTTAAGTACGATATGAGAGATTATTTATAGGATATGGAAAAAAAAGAAACCAAATGTAGAAAATCAACTTAAATAAAATATTCAAACAGAGGTCAATGTGGATCTGCCTCCCATATCTTGAAAAGCTCCGCATTACTCGACAATTCACTTCTCTGGAGGTCAGCTATATCTTTCCCCTTCCCTAGTTCTGTACTAGGATACTACAGCTGGTTTTCCGAGCAGTACCTACAGTAAAGCAGGTGCCTGTTTATATTCATGACAGCTTCCTCTGCTGACCCCGTTCCTGGCAGCCATTTAAGCATTCTCCATTACAGGTTGTTGAAGAAAATAACTTCTGCTTATAGTAACACAAGTGTTTTCAGGAACTTGCTAGGCTACTGTTTTACTTCTTTGTACATAAATTTTATATATGCTTTTATATGTTCTTTTATATATAGGAGATGTAAAAAAACCCTTGTTCTATATTTTCTTTGTACACACCTATGCTCTGGTATTCTGCCAGCAAAATCACCAGCTTCTGCAAACCGCGGAGGACTTTTTCACAGAATCACAGAACGGGTGAGGTTGGAAGGGACCTCTGAAGGTGATCTAGTCCAACCACCCTGCTCAAGCAGGGACTCCTAGAGCACATGTGCCAGCATTTTGTCCAGACGTTTTTTTAATATCTCCAGGGAGGGAGATTCCACAGCCTCTCTGGGCATCTTTTTCCTGTGCTCAGTCACCCTCAAGTAAAGTTCTTCCTTATGTTCAGGTGGAACTTCCTGTGCTGCAGTTTATGCCTGTTGCCTCTTGTCCTATTGTTGAATGCCAATGAGAAGAGTTTGGCCCCATCCTCTAGACACTCTCCCTTTGGATATTTATAAACTTTAATCAGGTCCCCTCTGAGTCGTCTTTTCTCCAGGCTGAACAGGCCCAACTCCCTCAGCCTTTCCTCATATGAAAGATGCTCCAGCCCTTTCATCATCTCAGTTGCCCTTTGCTGGACATGCTCCAGGAGTTCCATGTCCTTCCTGTACGGGGGAGCCCAGAACTGGACACAATACTCCAGGTGGGGCCTCACCAGGGCTGAGTAGAGGGGGAGGAGAACCTCCCTTAACCTTCGGGCAACACTCTTCCTAATACAACCCAGGATACTTTTGGCCTTCCTGGCCACAAGAGCACACTGCTGGCTCATATTTAACTTGTTGCCCACCAGGACTCCCAGGTCCTTCTTACCCTTCTTGAAGACAGGAATGACATTTGCCTTCTTCTAGTCTTCAGGAACCTCTCCTTATTTCCATGACCTCTCAAAGGTGATTGAGACTGGCTTAGCAATGATGTCAACCAGCTCCCTCAGCTCACGTGGGTGATCCCATCAGGACCCATGGACTTGTGGCTGTTAAGGTTGCATAGTCGATCTCTAACCCCAATACTCATTGACCAAGGGATAGTCTTCCTTTTTCCAGACTCTCTCGCTGGTCTCTTGGGACAGGGATTCCTGAAGCAAAGAAGGCATTCAGTAATTCTTCTTTCTCCATGTCCTCTGTTACCAGGTACCTTGCCCCACTCAGTAGTGGCCCCATATTTTCCCTGGCCTTCCTTTTGTTATTGATGTATTTGAAGAAGCCCTTCTTGTTGTCTCTGACCTCCCTTGCCAGATTTAGTTCCAACTGGGCCTTGGCCTTCCTCATCACATTTCTTCATGCTCTGGTGACGCCCTTATATTCTTTCCAAATGGTCTCTCCTTGTTTCCACCTCTTGTACACCTCCTGCTTATGTTTGAGATTTGCCAGGAGCTCCTTGTTCATCCACACTGGTCTTCTTCCCCCTTTGCTCCACTTCTTGCACACAGGGATGCATTGTTCTTGAGCCTGGAGGAAGTGGTTTTGAATATTAACCAGCTCTTTTGCACCCCTCTTCTTTCAAGGGTCTGATCTCACAGTATTCTTCCAAGAAGGTCCCTGAAGAGGCCAAAGTTAGCACGCTTGAACCTCAGGGTTGCAGTCTTACTTACTGCCCTGTTTCCTCCTAGCTGGATCCTGAACTCCACAGTCTCATGATCACTACAGCCAAGGCTGCCCCCAACCTTCACATCCCCAACTACTCCTTAGAGGCATACTGAAAGGGCACAGCTAACTTTTTTGCACTGGGCTCCTTGCAAGACCTTATAAACTGAAAGAGTTTTTTTTAGTGTAGTACAGAAATTAGTGCACTTGTGAAGTGTTTCCTGCTCTTCAGAAAGCTGCACAATCTAAGCAGTCTATCATGTTCTCTCTTTGAATCATGGTTCAGTTGTACCTTAACAGAAAATGCTATTCTGAGCTGCAATTTAACTTCACCTGCAGTCACAAAACAACTTATTTTAAAGAAGTTTTGTGAAAGCACACCCCTGAAAAAGGCAATGAATGGAAGAGTAAGTAAATAGCAGGCAGCTGACTTCTCTGTTGGTCTGTCCTCTACTGCACATTCAAGTAATTTCTCTGAGGTACTGGTAACCTTCCTGCACTGGTGCCAAACAGCAAGTTCAAAATATAGGTGAATGCTGAGCAGCAGGAAAAGTGGTTGCAGTAAGTGGGGAGGGACTTTTGACAAGGGCAGGTAGTGATAGTGGCTTTAGACTGGAAGAGGGTAGGTTTAGATTAGACATTAGAATAAATTATTTCCTGTGAGCTTTGTCAGACACTGGCCCAGGTTGCCCAGAGAAGTTGTGGATGCCCCCTCTCTGGAAGTTTTCAAAGCCAGGCTGGATGAGGCTTTAGGCAACGTGGACTAGTAGAAGGTGTCGCTGCCTTGGCAGTGGGGTTGGAACTAGATGATCTTTAAGGTCCCTTCCAACCCAAACCATTCTATGATTCTAAATTAAATAAAAGTGCTGTCAGCCATTCCCTTACTTGGTGTCCCTGTCTTTAAGTGCTACAGGGCACACACTGGGGAAGAAACAAAGAGTTCCCAACTCCAGGTCATTATTTAGCAGTTTTTCTTGATTTAAATTCAAGTCAGATATGTGCATCCGAGGGCAGTGTTCTTTATTGTAGTCTAAATTGATAAAGCTGTATAGCAAAGTGCCTTTCTAGTCTTCTGTGAATTTAGATTCATTATTTTATCTTTACTCATCATAAATTACACTGACTCAATGTGAATTTAAATCAATGACAAAAAGGAACTGATGGCTTATAAATTAGTTGCTGCAACATGCAATAAGCGCTCCACAGGCAGAGCCTCAAAGGAGAGGAAATCACCCTTCACCACTCCCCCATTGACGCCTCAGTCTTCTCTTTGCCATTTCTTCTTCAGCTCTTGCAACATTTGTGGTTACTTTTTACCTCCCACTCCTAAAATCACAACTCCTACAGGGTTCTTGCAACCTACTGACATTTCATGTGCTGGAAGATGGACACATCATGGGGCTTTCCTTGCTGAGCCAAACAGAAGGCAGCAAGGCGCTGGGGCTGCCTGTGCCCAGGGCACACGCTTCCTCCCACCAGCGTGGGCTGCTGCCAGCCCCAAGCCCGGGAGCTGCTGGCAGTGCCGGGGGATTGGTGCCTCCCAGGGCTGAGCTGGAGTGACCAGCTCATCCCGCTGCCAGCTGGAGGAAGCCCTGGCACAGCCCGGCTGTGGTAGAGGCAGGCTCCTCACCTCTGGTGGAAAGGGCTGTGCTGCTGCCCACCTACAGATCCCACCAGCACCTGTGAAGTGCCGGGGTCAGCCAGGCTGCCATTTCCTCAAGGACAGGGAGGAGGAGCAAAATCAGCCTATGGTGTCCGGTGTTCTGTGAGTTTAGCTGCTGGCACCCGCTGTGCCTGCTGGGGAATGGGGCAGCCGGGGGCCTGGCTGTGCTACCCCCCGGCCTTCGAGAGCAATGGAAGCAGGGCTTTGGGCTATGCCTGGGAGCAGAGCCTTGGGCATCTGGGGCTACGTCTGGGGGCAGGGCCTTGGGCACGTGGGGCTACACCTGGAGGCAGGGCCTTGGGCACATGGGGCTACACCTGGGGGCAGGGCCTTGGGCACCTGGGGCTACACCTGGGAGCAGGGCCTTGGGCACGTGGGGCTACACCTGGGGGCAGGGCCTTGGGCATCTGGGGCTATGCCTGGGAGCATGGCCTTGGGCTATGCCTGGGAGCAGGGCCTTGGGCACCTGGGGTTACACCTGGGAGCAGGGCCTTGGGCACGTGGGGCTACACCTGGGGGCAGGGCCTTGGGCATCTGGGGCTATGCCTGGGAGCATGGCCTTGGGCTATGCCTGGGAGCAGGGCCTTGGGCACCTGGGGTTACACCTGGGAGCAGGGCCATGGGCACATGGGGCTACACCTGGGAGCAGGGCCTTGGGCACCTGGGACTATACCTGGGAGCATGGCCTTGGGCAATACCCTGGGAGACATGAGGCTGCATGGGCCTGTGTGCCATGGGGCTGGTGCCACTGGTTCTCAGCTCTCAGCTCTCCCCTCTCTGAGGGGCATGTGCTGGTGTCTGCCCTTTAGCAGAGAGCAGCATATTTTTAATTTCATTTCACTCTCCTTGCTGAACACACACAGTACCAGGGTGAAATAAACCTTTTTTTTTTTCTTTCTTCCTTTTTCAGGGCTGAAACAACTCTCCAGTGATGTCAAACACTTAAACTTGCCTGAGGGTGTCCTAATGTGTGAGGAGAGAGGAGCAGAGAGAATGGTGGAAGAAATTACCCAGGGATCTGGTATTTAATCTCAGCTCGGTTACTGACCAGCAGACATCCAGTGCTTGACTTTTTTTGTGTGTGTGCTTTAGATTCTCCTTCCATAAATTAATTCCACCTTTAACTCCTAAAAACTTTCTGAAACATCATCTCCAAAAGAAAGCAAACAAAAAAACCCCAAGATTTTATTCTTCCTCAAGAAGAATTAAAACTATTTGACCCCTTAGACTCTACTTTCAAATAACATAAATGAAAATAAGATGTAGTCATTATATTTATCAAAAGTTATTGTATATTTTATATGAGATACATGCATGCATATATATTATATATATTACTTCATAATAATTTTGGGGTTGTCTTTTTAGGATCTTCGGCCCTGGCTAATGACCTCAGTCCAAAGCCCCTGTCTGAAGGGAAGAGGGACTTGGACAAAGAATCTACGTTAAATGTATGTTCAATTTTTTGTCATATTTCTCAATGTGCTGAGGTGTTCTATATAGTATTACCCATGAGCTTTCCAGATTTTATTTTTCAAACTTCTAAATGATAAATAGAGAGCTTATTAACTAGGCCAGAAAATTATATGTGCAATTTTCTTTACTATTTTTCCTAAAAAAACCCCCCAAAAACCGCTAGAAAAAGAGTGTAACATAAATTTAAAAATTCAAATTATACTTAATTTCAAATGTCTTCTAGTCTTAATTGCCTCCAGAGTTTTTCTTTTTAATTAAATGTAAATATGATCTCCAAAATAAGCCAAAAGTTGTTGATTATAAAATAATTGCCTATACAGCTATAAATGTTCCTGGACAGGTATTTGTTGATTAATTAATATTCATTGCCAATGGCGTTAATTTATTTTATGCACGTTAACATCACAATAGCTCCATCTTGTGGTTGACTGAATATTATGTGACGATTAATTTTCATTTAGCTTCTATAGGAAAAATTAGGTCGAAAACAAAAATGAAAACAATGCTGGTGACAAGAGGAAGTTTTTGATATGATGAATTTCATTGCAGTTTGTAAAAAAAAACCCAGAACCCAAAACAAACCCAGAACAGAAAACAAAGCAAAAATAAAGCCTGAGTCTTTAGTAGTTGCCTTCAATAGTTGCAATTTACCATATCTAAGTGGGTAATTGTAAAAGGGGGAAAGTTTTACTTAAAATATAATTCCAGAAAATCAAGTAAAAATTTAATAAATATTATGTTTGGCTGGATTACTGAGTTTATGAATCAAATGTACACTGCCCATTATGTTTTGTTTCTCTTTCATATAGGTGTTAAAAAATGCTGCTGCTGATCGGCAGTTTAACCTTGAAGCTGCAATTAAAAATGTTGACAAAATGTCCAGTGAGCTGAAGAAACTAAATGGTAATTCTGAGTTAATCATCCAGCTAAACAAGAAGCTGTTTAAGGCATTGTTTTAAAAAGTGTGAAGTTGTGAATGCTTTGGTTTTCTATGTCATACATCTGTTTTTTAATCTCATGAAACAACACAGTTGCTCTTTTGTTTTGAAAAAGTAGTGAAACAGTAGTTACATAGAAATGGAAACATGCTAGCTAACCATGGAAAAAATCTGTTAGGTAGTCTTTCCTTTGCAGGAACAATAGTTTCCTAATAGAAAAATTACCAGTATGCTAATACTAAACTTTATTTAATTGTCTTGAAGTAAACAAAACAAGACAGCCCTTCAGATTTTTGAAAGCGTTGATAGATGAACACTTCAGGAAGTGCAGTATATAAATTGCCATTCACTTAGCATCTACGATTCAATAAATGCCATGATGATAAACTGCCCTTTGTCTTTCAGTGGAAAGCCAGCTACTGCTTTGTGACCTTATTTTGAATTTCAACCAACCTATGAAGGCCAAAGATTTAAGAGAAGCTGAAGAAAAAACTTTGACAGATTAAGTAATAACATCCATTTTCATGCATCCTCTTCTATTAACACTGCTTCAGTTTGAACTGTAAGACGATAGTATGATTTCCTGCAGTTAGACTGTTTTTATTTTAAACTGAAAATGTGGAGTGGAAAAATGCTATAAGTGGGTTATTGATTTTGAAAAGGTTTTTTTAACCCAACTTTCCCAAATTAAACCCTATAGGGCTGGAAAGACTGATATAATTAACTAGAAAGGTCAAGAAACTGGGCATGAAGTTTTTCACTTCTGTCTGTTTTTCACTTTCATGTCTGTCTCCTTTTAAACAAAGATATGTTGGTACAGTAACAAAAGATTTAAATTACTTCAAGTCATTGCTCTCTTATCTCCTTTGTGCTCTGGAAAATAGGATAAGAAACAGTAAGTAAAGGAGGAACTGCAACTTGTCATTTGATCTGCCTTCGTCATTCTAAAACTATTGCTGAGGAAGGGGGCCAAAGTACTTTCATTCTAGTTTCTGTAGTGACTTTCTAATGCACCTAGCTTCAAAAGAAAGGGTCAGTGGTCTACGTACTCTGTCCTGAAATCTTCTCGGCCCAAAATTTGAGTAGCCAGTATTTTCATGTACTTTATAACAATTATTATTGAATCATACTTTTCTTGTGGACATGTTTGAAAGTGTGGTTTTGTTCATATACAAATGAATAATTAAATCAAGATTTACTCTCCCGAAAAAAATAAGCCATGTTATAATTTGTTTTGCAACTTTACATTTTATTTCTCTTTCACTAATGAGATAATTTAAAACAAATAAAACAATTCCATATGAGGTGTTTCTGGGTTGTCAGACTTTTCAAGGCAGTGCAGTGGAACAGAATTGCAACCTCCAGCTCAGGGAATCAGTGGTAATATGGGGAATGTTGTTCTTAATTTTAGCATTTTTTTAAAGACATACATTATAACTGACTTCTTTCACAGGAGTAGTAGTGAGCTTTTTAAAAAATATAGGTCTAGAAACAGGTTTTGCCAGCTTAATAATTTCTAAAATTTTATTTTTCATCTTTATTTTTTGACTCATAGTTGCATGGAAATGAAATTTGCCAACTTTGTTTTCCAGCTCCTGGCTAAATATATTAGAAAGGAAGAGAACATTTACAATATATATATTTAAAGTAAAACTGTTTATCAAATCTGAATATCTTATCTGAGAAGCTATACAGTTTACATGGAAGATATTTTTCTGCCTTGAGTTTTGGTTCAAGTGTTTCAAGTGATATACACACAAATGGCTTTAAAGGTGAAAAAGTGTGACAAAGTCAAACATAATTATCAAACCAAGGTCTTGTCAGAAAACAAAGGTTACTAGAAAACCGAGACAAAATGTTGGATAAATGGAAGGGAAAAACTCTTGATATAGCATGCTTCAGTTGTCTTCAGCTTCAACTTATATTTTAGAATTGAGAATGTTACTGTTTTTCTTGAAATAATGCAGTAAAAACAGAAAGCAGTTGTATAAGAGGAACTAAGTTTAGCCTGATTGTGTCTGTCTGCTTTCTAAGAGATTTGGGGGTGTTCCACTGATTAAAAATCAGACAATGATAATCTTGTTGATGTGTCTCCTGTAAAAAAGTAGTTGCTTAGTTTAGAGTCAGAAAGACACAGCTGAAGAGACCTCTGTGTTAAGGGAGAAAATCTTGTTTCTGAGTGAGATTAGAGGATCCTAGGAGATACGTAGTTCCAATTTGTGAGCTAAGACATGCCATCAGTGAATCATCAGTGGCATGGCAGAGAGAACATGATAGCTGTAGATATTTTTCCAGAAAACTGTGAACAAAGTTTCATAGCTGAGTAACACAGACACAGATCTTGACAGGCAGCTGCATGCCCAGGGTTGGGATTTTTTTTGGTGTCGCTGAAACCTAAGTGTCTTTAGGATCCAGATCAGAGTCCCAGTCTTTTATAGAAGTGGCCATAGTAAGATTCATTGGGAGGTGGATGGTGGGAAAAAGTAGAGCTTTTATTCTCTTTTGTCTACTCCTTGACTTTGACGAGTTTTGAGTTTACTCTGTATCGCTTTAAATAAAATAATTGCTGCTGCAGTTCTGATCTGAAAAATAGCTGACTTTTATTTTTCTCATATGGAAGCAGACACTCGTATTGGTATTTATTTCTGGGTCCTCTAATTTGGTGTGGAAATAATTTCAAGAACATACATATATGTTGGAAGATAAAAAATTCTCGTGTATTGTATGATTAGTGGACAGTTATAAACATTGTAGGAAAATCAGATTTATAGACTACTGCATTTAAGGCATAATTTAAAAATAACATTGTCCTTTTTCCTTAAAATTAAAAGGATTATTAATGACTTCATTATTTTAGTTTGCTGAAAAAGGAAATACCCTGAAGTTTACAAACTTTAGTAGGCCTTGGTACTATATGTGATCTTCATTAAGGTCTCACTTAAATATGTCCTGCAGCGTATTTTAACATGCACTGGTTTCTTGAACCTCTGTCTTTTCCATCAATCAGAAGAAGAGGTGTTCTTTGGAAGTAATCAATGATATCTGCTACAGAAGAAAAATCCTGTGGGATGGGAAAAGAAGAAAAGGATATGGTAAAAATGTCAGAGTTCTTAGTAATTAGTAAAACCAAAAGTTGTTTTGTTTTGTTTTTTAACTGTAAATATTTATCAGTCTTAAAAGGTCCAGTAAATACTATCAGATCAGTTGTTTTCATTCCTGCCATAATCTGTAGCTCAATAACTCTTTATCTAGTGTGTGTAGAACCTACTGCAGTGTTGTATAATTAATTTATGAAGTCTTGGCCTGTTTAATAGATGACATCATTCTCCTTGACACGATGATTGCTCTTGAAAATTCAAAAAGTTGTCTGATAAATTTGGAGAGTTCTGACTTGATCAGAACTGAGGTACATGTGCTGACTGGTCTGTCTGGTGCCAGTAAATCCAGTGCAGTACTACTGGACGTAAGCAAACCAACAGTCTGTGCACAAAGCAGTAAAGTTGTCAGATATGGGTTTGCTCTCAACTTAATATTTCCCTTATCTGGTATCTTAGTGGTAAACAAATATTCCCTAACCAGGTATTTTGATTTCTTATAGCTGTATTTTAAGGCTATCCCTTCATTCCCTGAGTGCAAACAGGAGAATCTGATTTTACTTCCAGCAGTAACATATTATATTGAGAATAACTCTAAGACAATAAGCAGAACTCCACTGGAGTAAAACAACTGCCAGCTTAAGTAGCCTGACACTTAGGAACTAGAGAGGAGATACCTTAACATGAAGAGAAGTAGTGTTAAAAACACATAGTACCTCTTTTCCTTTTAAGCCAGTTCCTAACAAGTATACGTGATTTTGCTCCTGGTAACGAATCTGGATGTTGTATACTTTATCTCGGTACAACACCATCAGTACGTATGGATGAGTAGCAGTTTTTCTTGAGCTGTCTCTTACCAAGAATGTTCCATCCTGAAAGATAAAAAAAATGAAAGATGACAAAAAAAGGTCACTTCTGGGTCTGATCAGCATAACAACCTTATCTAGAGCACTTATGCTTTTAAGTGTTTTTTCTTTCTGAAATATTTTTCCTCCTGGTATGAGAAACTGCATTATTAAAGATTTTAGGTAATTTGTCTTTTAAAAGTTTAAAAGTTTATCTTTTAATTTGGTACTTAAAACTTTCCTCTTTGATACAAATGCGGATTTTTAGGGAAGGGAGGAATGGTGTTTTGTGAGAAAAAGATTCCAGTAAAGGAGGAAGTAAAATACCAAAGGCCTAACCTCATGTCACTTTAACCAGAAGAGAAGTTAATTTCTGGTCAGTGCCAAACAAGGTTCCTATATGATCTATTTACAGACAGCCTAAAATAATGATAGTGTTGTGTAATTTTGTTAAAGGCAGTGATATTGTCTTGTGCTTTCTCTCTCTCTCTCTCTCTCTCTGTTTTCCTTCATTTCAGATTTGTTTTAACCAGTCTTCCATTGAAACACCCTTTCTTAAGGGCATTGAATATGATCTCATAAGCTGGACTCTAGTACAAGTCATTGAAATGCTGTACATGTCATTTTCAGCTCACTGCATATGCTATGGAGCGCCACAGAGTAACCACATTTCCCACAGTGATGGGATGTAATTTGGTTTATCTCCGCATGCACAGTTAATCCTGGGTTTCATCTGTTTGTATCTGTACTTCATTTTACTGGTAAATATGGCCTAGAAAAGAGTAGGATTCATCTCATTTAATTCCAGTTATCTGAAACTTGGAATTTGCAACAAATTCCTTGCTGGTGACAGACAACTATTTCCAGAGAACCAGCCACTCCTCTTAAGAGAAGTGAGGTGAAATTGCTTTCTCTTATGAAACACATAGTTTGTTCTCATGGACAATGGGAAACAACAGCCTTCATGTCTGGTTTAGACTAGATGTGTAACTTTAATGTGGGTAAAGGTATTCAAGGTGAATCCCTCCCTCTAAGTATCTGTATTGGGGCTATAACCTTACCGTGTTATTTACCTTCACTCTTCCCATGTGACTGCAAGGACATCTCGCTAGGAGATGGTGGGAATCACCAACGATTTAAAAAGTACCTTGTTTATTTTTCGAAGAGCTGCTTCTGCTTCTGGCCGGCTAACACAAGCAACATACCATTCATCATTTAGTGAGTCCTATGTTTTTTGGTGAGAGAGGATAAAGGAGAAAGTCAGCTGTCAATGAATTAGCTTGTGATGTTAACAACATACATATACATAGAGGGAAATTTGAATGTGAGGGATATTTGGTTATACATGCAGAATCTCTGAAGGTATGAGCTTCAGAGATCTTACTGGTATATATTACTGTATGGCAAGTGGCAGTAAATGATTTTAAAATTACTTACTTCCATAAATTTGAAAATATTACAGACATAGGTATAATATGTTTGCAAGTAAGCTAGGAAAACAGATATTTCCAAGTATTTTCAGAACAAGACAGATTTTAAGTTACATTTTCTCTTTTGTCTGCCTGGGACACTAGCATCCTTAGCCTTCTCTGGGGTTTCTTTAATTTTTTTTTTTTTAATTTTTAATTATAATCTGAGGCAATAATGCAGACTTCCTATGAACATACCATGTATAGTTGCCCTGCAGTGTTATCACTAGGAGTGGTTTGCTTTAAACTTGCCGTATTTAAAGAAATGTGAAAAAAAATGCACTTAAAGGGTACGAATTGTTTACTCACCAAGGTTTTGTGGAAGGAAAACTGAATATGTAATGCTAAATGAAGGCAACTGTGCAAAACAAGTAATCCAGCAAACAAGTATTTTTCTTACTTTGTTCTACTGAGTTTTTGCTATTGTTGTTTCTTTTTGGTGAAGACAAAATAAAGTGTTAAAGTTTTTCACAGAAAAGGAAACTGAAAGCACCTACGAACATCCTGACAGTGACTAGTAACTAGAAAAACAACTTTGAAAAATGTTCTCTCTTGAAATCAGAAAATTTGCTGTGTTTTTATCAGTTATGGTTAATACTTGCAATGTTTTGTACCTCATCTTCCTCTGTGTTTGTTTGGTGAACAGTCTGTCTGCTAGGAATTGGCAATGGTGGTCTTATATCAGCTGTGCCTCTTGAAGGAGATCTGCTGTTGTTACCTTCAAAGATATAAAAGTGGAAAAAATGTTTAAATCAGGAAAATAATTTCATCTGTGGAGTGCATACAGGGTGTACAGTTGTGATTTTATGAGTCGTGAGATTTTTATTTGATTTGGAGAACCAGATTCTCTACAGAAATCCATCCTTGGTGCACAGGGCCTTCAACTGAACTCTTGTTGTTCAGGTTGCCTTAATATCAGATGAACTTGAAATAGAGGTTACATCTTTTTAGCTTCTGTACCACAGTTACTCCATTGAAAGTGCCTCTGATTTCTTTAGAGACAGAAGAAGTAACATCTCTTTGCATTCCTTGCCTTCTTAGCATATAGAAACTAAAAAATGTCACTGTAAGACATTGGCAGTTGTTACCACATGCAAAAAATTCTTGGCAATGCAATTGGTTTCTAAGCTTCCTTTATTTTTCACTTGTTATTACAGGATAAATAAGCAGCAAATTTCACATGGAAAATGTTTCCTCCCTTTTTTGACCCTGTTAGTATACCACAGTCACTTGCAGGTAGTGTTGCTCAGCTCTCAGTAGTGTCAGCTATGTTGAAAAAGATGCTTATATGAAGTTTTGACAATGGTTTAACTAGTCAGTAAGCCCAAATTAATGGAAAAAAACCATCTTAGATTCAGACTAAATAATTTACACAGGAACTTGGTCGTTTTCTGTTCACAGTCCAACCAGAAACATCCATAGAAAAAAAAGATTATATTAACTGCACTGAAACCACCTTTCAACCTCCAGTCAGTTTTGTACAAAAACTGCAGGAATG